>NW_021940744.1:937606-951470 GCF_001715985.3 Manacus vitellinus | reverse complement strand
GTGGAAGGTGTCCCTGCCCATGGCAGGGGCTGGGATGGGATGATCCTTAAGGTCCCTTCCAACCCAAACCATTCTGGGATTCTCTGAGGATACTTCTTCCCCTCTTGTTCAAACCTGGGATTTACAAAGGAGGGAACAACAAGGGAAAGCAGTGAAAGAAAAAGTCCTTCTGGGTTTGTTGCCTGCAATTTACAGGAAAGCCAAAACTAATTAGAAGATATGGTGCAAATGAAGAGACACCATTAAGTCATATGTAAACAGAGTAAAATGGTAGTAAGAAATTACAAATTAGATGACAAAACCAAGAATAGTGCTACTCTTCAATACAAACAGGAAGGGTTTATGTGTTCCAAACCAGCAAGAATTCCCTACAATAAGCTCTCATTCTCCCAGCACTGTCCAAGGCTCTAATTTTGAAATTTTCAGTAACTGCAATTATGTAAATGCCACTGCTGGCACATATTCTCAATGTCTGTATTTTGCTCCTCTCAACGTCTGTTTTATTTGCATTAATTCTCAAATTTGCACCAGGCATAAGATTTAAGACCCGAGAGGATGAAGTAACAGCTCTTGCTATATGACAAGTTTCAGGGAGCATGGGTAAAATGTGCATTTCAAAGGACTTAATTGTTCGTATATTAGTAAATATGACATATGTGCTCTGACACATGAGAAGTATTATGGCTGCAGGAGAAGCCTTATGTCTGATTTATGCATTTTGTACCATCTTTTCATTGTTTTGGTTAGCCATTACTTTGGAATAATTATTATTTCACACAGACTATGGTAGCCAGCCCATTTACTGAGTTGCCAGTCCTCAGATGTATAAACATACATTTTGTCTGGATTCTCCCAACACTTCTATCTGAGAGCAATACTGAGAATAGAAACCACATACATCAGAACGAAAGACAGCTACAAACAGTTTAAAAATTTTATAAGCCATTTAAAATAGTAATGGAGGCCGAGTTTTAAGTGTTTATCTCTTCTAAGTTTCCTTGGATAAAGAGCAGATAAATAAGAACAACTCCTAAGTGCTTGCAAAATGAGGGCCCAATATATTCCACTGAGGATGTATACATATAGCTTTGATGCTCAGGATGCTGCAGGTTAGAAGAAGATATCCAAACCAATACTGGGAGAAGAACTAGCCTAAAATACAATTACAGGCCTGGAAACACTCATGTCCAACATTCAGCACATGAATGGTTGGAATCAATGACCTTAGAAGTCTTTTGCGACCTTAACAATTCTATGATTCTATCATCCTAAAATGACCAATATTTCAGAGTCCAAAATTACTGTTTGCCCGTCATGGCTTTAAATGTCCACTCTGATTTTCCATTCTCTCACCTTCTCATTCAGATTTTCCCAAAACCACCCTTTGCAGGTGGCCAAGGACACTGAAAAGACTCAAAATGAGCTCTGCCCTCCTTTTCCAGAAAGCAGTAAATCTTTTCTCCAGGAAAGTGTGAGAGTCAGCCCAGCCAGGGTTGGCATACAGTGTCTGCCAACCTTGGGAGGCACTGACCGTGGAAAAGGAGGATCATACACTGTGCAAGATCAGGCAAGCCAGGAATGGATCCTTCACTCACCCACAAAATTTCAATGTCTCCTTGATCAGAATATGAAGCAGCATTGTGAAATTAAGATTAGTCTCCTGAGATCTTCTCATAGTATCAACCACCACAAAAGGAAGATATTTCAGAATATCACCCAACTGCATCACCTGGGGGCATGCATCCAAACCACATCAACAGCTTTCCATCTAACCTGTTCTCCAAACTCCTACCCGCAGGTTTGCTCAACAGTCTGTCTTTCATTTTGCCCCTTCCCTGAAAGTTCAAACATTTATCCTACTACCCAGCTTTAATCCTTGCCCAATGCCTTCCTGCCTCTCTCAGTAGTCATGGAGAAAAAAGGATTGTCATGCCTTTTGAAGCAACCTCTTATATATTGGCTGACTCGCGTTTCCTTCTGTATTTTTAGGCTAAACAAATCCATTCCTTCCATCTTCCATTACAGCTTACGTTTGCTGAACCTCCTATTCTTGTCACTCCCCTCTGGGCTCTTTCCCATCTGCCTGCATCTTCCCTCCAGAGCACATTTCCAATTTCAGCCACAGTATTTAAAGCCTTGCTGAAGTCAGGATGTGTCACATGCATTGCTGTATTTATATTTTTTTATTCCTGTTTTTAATGGGTTACCTCAAAGGAGTGAGGCTGACCTACCACAGATACAGGGTGCATCTGTAAACCAGGCACTCGTACTTTAAAAACCCCCCTGATGTAAATCAATGCTGAAGGAGAAATTAGCTGAGCACAACTTCTCTAAAAAATTTGTGGTACAGTGTTTAAGATCTCTCTCAAGCCAAAAAGGCTGGTGGGGACGGTCTGTCTTCCTACCTCAATCTTCGGAATATCTAAACCCAAGAAATATCAGAAAGTAAAATATCCGCATGTTCCATGACTCGCAGTCCATCAGGTCTTCCTAAAATTAAAGCAAATCACATGCAACAAGCAAAACAGGTGTTCTTAAATCATTTCAACTTTGCTATTTCTAATCAAAACTAGCTTCTAAGTCTCCAAGTTGATTCCCAGCCATTTGCGGATGCCAAGTTTTAATGCACACTCAATTTTCTTTTCAAGTCAGGTGAGTGCAAAGAGAAGCACCTCTAAAATTTACCAGGGCGGTCCCATCACAGGAATATTCAAGAAAGTGATGGATCAACATGTACTACCAAGAGGTGCAGCATTCCCAAGCATGAAAGCTTTCTGTCTGAGCCAGCAGTACACCCCAACGCACGGTCATAGCCATGGTACTTACAACGAGGGGAAAACTAGAGTTCAGTATGGAAATAGTGCTTCATTTTTTTCACTGCAGTGTTGTACTATTAGCATTCAATTACTTCCCTAAATTTAATTAACTCCTTGTTGAATCTTAATGTGATAATGAGAACTTTAATTCAAACCATATACCATGTCAGTGCTATGATCCTAACAGCAAAAATAGATCTTATTAAAGTCACCCAAGCCCCATAATCCTCCTGCCTTTTTATAACACTATGAGCCATATAAAAGCACAGCAGCTGCAACAGGCCAAGAATCTTCACTGATTGCTACTAGGAACATTAACAAATAAAATTTATTTTGAAATCAAAACCAGTTGGCTCTGATCAATATTTCTCACGTGTTCATCTCTCTGGCAAAACAAAAAGCAGCAGAGATGGTGATCAAAGGTCTCCACAGATCCTACACCTATGTTTCACCAAAGACCACATTAGGTCATTTATTCTGTCAAAACTTTCAATTTCTGAACAACCCACTGCAGAGACCCATGACATGAATTCCTCCCTTGGCCTTTCTCTGCCTTGCACTTTGTAAACTCTTAATACCTGACTAGAGCCCTACCAAGACTCAAAACATCAAGACCTAGTAAGGAGCACAGCTGACCTTCCAGCAGGCTCATCAAGTCTATTAGAAACACCAACAAATAGATTGTATAATTTTACAAAGACAACTAAAACCACTGTGCTTGGTGCTTAGCAGCCAAATCTGACAATGCTCCCCCTGAAGGGCCCGTTTCATATCACACAGGTGCCGAAATCCCCCTTGGGTCAGTGGTGCATTTGCCCATTGCTGCTCTCCTGAATCACCCTCTGCATGGATCTGCCAGCAAAAGACCACATGTGCTGAAGACCAGTTTTGCAGTTATTAAACACAACAATGACATGAGCAACTCCACTCTGGAAGGACCCTCTGTGACACTGCTCTGTGTGTTTGGAACAGCTGGGTAAGGCATGCAGGGAAGGAAAGCTAAAGGGGAAGGCAGGCAAACAACCTGCCACAGGAGCAGCATGAAGGCCAGCTCAAGAAGCCTGTGCTAGAGGCAGAATTGCTAAAATAACCTTCAGCAGAGGAAGGAAGGGCAAACAGCAGATGGGGATCACAAGATGAGGACACATTTTAAGATGTTTAAACGTGACTTAAACAACAGTGATGATCGGCGTGCAATGAGCAGAAGGAAATACACTCCTTTCAGCCAAGGCTCCTCTACTTGTTTCTTGCAAATGAAGAGTCACACGTGGCCTAAACTTACAGCTCTAAATAAGCAGGTAGTAACACTGCACTGTCCTAATGAAGCTCTAGGACCATTAAAGCCTTTCTGTGACTATGGAGAGGGCTTGGTCCTTTGCTTCAGCGATCCCAATGGCCCTGCCGTGCGCTGCTTACAGGTGCACTTGCCTCAAACCTGTGAGCTCCTGTGCCCATGGACTGTCTTCTGCCACCCTTCTATGGACTTTCCTGCTGCTCAGCACCAAGGGAGCTATCTGTGATCACCCCAGCCCAGACTGAGATGGTTCTCAGCTCACTCCCCTGCCCTCTCACTTCCCAAAGGGCACGCTGAGCCGCTCACTATCCTGCCGGCGGGGGCACGGAACGCTCAGGATGTTGTCAAGGCTTATCTGGGAAGACAAACACTTTAGATGATTAGGTGATCTGCTCGTAATCCTCCAATTTAGAGTTTAGTTTAAGCCCCAAATTCCTGGAGCTTAAAATCACTTTCAATTAATGCCAATATTAGCAGGGCTGTTGCGTGCTGGTCCCCGAGGGACCCAGGGGAGCTGCACGGCCACCGTGGGCACTCAGCACACCCTCTCCTGAACTCACCACAAATGCTGGTCAACACTAACAGCACCATACAGGTTAAGAGACTATTTTTCAATATCTAAAGGTATTTATTTTCCTTTCTCTCAAGAGTGCAGCTTCACAGTCAATTTGGAATCATGGAATGGTTTGGGTTGGAAGGGACCTTAAGGATCATCCCATTCCACCCCCTGCCATGGGCAGAGACACCTTCTACTGGACCAGGTTGCTCCAAGCCCCGTCCAACCTGGCCTTGGACACTTCCAGGGATGGGGCAGCCACTATTCATGTTCATTTGACTGAGGTCTGCCACTAAAACAAAAAAGATTCAGAGGAGAAACCACAGATATATCAGGACTAAGTCCTTAATTCCAAACATTCAATAAACTGGACTTCCCAAATGAATTATGAATGCAAATTTTGCAGCGTAATTATCTTGCTGAAAGATCTTTCGATGTTTTGTTTAAAATTATTTAACATCTATGTATTAATTAAAACATTGTAGAATGACTGTTTATCACAAAAACCAGAGTACAGTGAATAATTTCAAGACAAGAAAAAATAATATAATAAATAGTAACATGGTTTAATTCTACATGCTGTACTCTGCTCTTGTTATATTTGGTTTTAGCTATCAGCCTAGTGTAAAAGCCAGCCAAGAATTCTTCAAGCCTGCCAGAGCTACAAATACCGGCCAGAAATATTTGTCATATCACAGCTCAGGTTCCAAAAAGTAAGATGCTGGACTTTTAAAGCCAGGAAAATACAAGGTGCAAAGGACAATAAAAAATGGACTTATTTAATATTGTTGGAATGCATCAGATCAAATGAATCCAAGTGCTCTTAATCCTGTAGGGCTGCAGCATGACAAATACACTTCATTTAGATACTCAGCCCCTGTGAGTCAAATCAGTCTGGAATATTCAGCCACACAACTGCTGGATGTTATTCAATTAGCATGAGGCAATGGTTTCCAGCCCTCAGCAACCGAGGCAGCCTTTTCCTTTAGAGAGCCAGACAGCTTTACCTTGGATTAAATTTATCGATTTTTCCAGTGTGTATGTAACAGCATCGTCAGGCAATTCCACAGGAGCTCACCCGCCACAGTATTAATGGACTTTGCTAATTTTGTCAAAGCACTCATAAAATACAAAACAATGGTGTCTTATAATTAGGTGTAACTGCAGAGGCAGCTTCGGCAATACATGTATCTCCAAGAAAAATGTGTTGACACAGACATGCCCTTAAGAAGTTTGGGGTTTATACTGACTTACTTTAGGGTAAAATATCTGCACACACAGCCAGTCCTATCCATTTCACTGAGCCTATCTTGCAGTAAGCCCTGCTCCCAGAAGGCCACCAGGAGGAATGAGTATCCCTAAAAGAAACCTCTTTGCTGTGTTATGCAGGACTCAGACATTCGCTAACTCTAGTCACGGTAAATCCCATGTACAAATATAAAAAATTAGGAGCAAACCCTAATTCTTCATCTTGGATCAGGAAAAAATTAGGAGCAAACCCTAATTCTTCATCTTGGATCAGGAAAAAATTAGGAGCAAACCCTAATTCTGCATCTTGGCTCAGTCCCAGGTGTGCAGGTGCTCAGCCTCAAAGCCAGGAGAGCTGCTGTAAAATTGTGTTTTCAACCACGCCACTTTCGAGCAGCAGCAATGTTCACCCATCCAAATAGAATATTTACCTATTTCCAGTGAAAACATGCCCTGAAAACTGTCTCTGATTGGAATCAGGAAAGTTCTTCAGATGAGTTTAAGTGTAAATATATTGGAGGTACTGATTCTGAAAGAACTGTAAAGCAGGGTTTACATACTGTTTTAAAGAAGAAGATGAGAAAACCCTTTTCCAAGCTCACTTGGACATCATATGATGTCAGAAGTTCACTACTTACACATCTGTGCTAATTGATGAGACTGACTGATCTGAGCTTTGACCAATACCAACGTGCAAAGCTGGCTGGGGAGAAGGTACTTTACAATGGGACATTGTTAACATGGAGGGATAGCTCAAGTAGGATTTTGTTGGTATCTCTCCTGGAGCTGGATTTTCACTGGCGACTGGGATGATGAATAATAATGAACTGGAAACTATGACTGCTTTCCAAAACCATGGAGAGCATCGAGCCAGGAAAGACTCTGCTTTGCAGGGTTCAGAGTTCTCCTGAAAACTTGGAGACATGTCTTGAAGAATTCAGGAGATGATTTAAACAGGACCCAAGTCCTAGGTATTACACTTCAGCAGGGATAACCAACGGGATATATACAACACAGAAACAGCAGCTTACATGGGAATTCTGCTGAACAGGATCTAGAAGCTCGCTGGACACAAGCCATCAGCAGTTTGCTCTTGAAACAAAGCCAAGCATCGTCCTGATGGATGTGAAAGCTGGGCTGGGCTGCACAGTACATGACCTTCTTCAGCTCCAGGCACCGAGAAGGCCTCAGAGAACAGGAACAACTACAGCTCCACATGAAGTGGACAAAACACTTCATGACCTGGAGCTGCTCAGCCTCAAAGGTGACAGAAGTGAGACACGATAAACTTTGGTTCTCCTTTCCTACAGCAACCCCAACAACCATGATGACATACAAATCAACCATTAACCTGGAAATCTGGATGGCAATGCTGTTAAACTATTTCACCCCCAACACTTTGAAGGCAGCACTCAAGTCCTTGTACTGTTTCCTTCGCAATCCCCAAATGCCTCCCCTCTCCCATTGATCCTATCCCAGTTATCGATCCTAGTCCACCCTCATGACTTTGTTCCTAACAACTTTTTTATTCATGTGAGGCAACGAGCTTGAAGCAAGAACAGAATAATTATTTGGTAGGTCCCACTCTGATGTCGAGTTCCTCTAAACTCAATTAATCACGAAGAACCACTGGCAGCTCACTATTTGCCAGCAAGATACCCCAAAGTAATAAGTGATTTCACATTCTGCTTTTGAAGACAAGCTATTAAATTCACATACTGTACTACTTTAATCAAGAATAGTTAATTAAGCTGTTCCCTTGATACGAATTTTTATCATTCTGCACCAGCCATTCATCACTTTTCCAGGACTCAGACTGGGCCCATGATGCATGTTTGCAATCTGTCTTTCTAAATTAATCTGTCACCATTTGTAAACTCCAAGTGGATCCAATATATTTCGTCTCACTGGTAACTGGGCCAAGTCTGGGGACACTGCAGGGCAAGTGCTGCTGGAGCACCACTTCACCCAAGGGTTTCAGTGGAAAGCTGAATTACAAATCCTACCACAGTTCATCACCCAACATGACACAAAATGCTTTCCTAATATTTTTAGTGTGTTTGCCTTGCTTTATTTCCTTAACAGAACTCAGCTTTACACTCTATGACACCATCATAAAATCGATTTAATAACTTATATTCTCACAGTAATCCTCAGCACACTTAATGCAGGAGTCATAAGTATAGACCATAAAACTGGGGAGATCTGTAGTGTCAGATTATTAAAAATGTTAACATGTGATGAGAATCTAAGTCTAAATTTATTGGAAGCAAAAGTCCCTAACAATTTTCTATTACCTGAGCTCAAGGGCAGGTTAAGGCAATGTTTTTCTAGAAAAAAGACTTCAAACACAGCAGCCAGAGGAGCTAGATTTGAATTTCTTCTGTTTTAAAGCACTCACAGAAGTAGGATAGAAAAAAAATTGACATCACTATTTGGCTACGTGACTTAATAGTAATAAAATAGGTTATGAAGTAAAAAAGTGAACAAAATGAAAACTTGGACAAGTTTTCCAAACATTAACTGGGAACACACTTGTTATTATGCTGTGAGAATCTGCTGGAATTTACCCCCAGGAAAATAAGGAGCACAGAAGACAGGGAAGATGTGTCATCTCATCCAGACTATGGTGAGTGTATACCATTTCTAAAAGGTAAACTGATGAGGTTGATGTGAACTGGCTATTTTCACAGCCTCACAATTTTATGAACAATTTTAAGGTCATACAACCAAAGAAGGGGTTTAATATAAGATCACTGGATCCCCATCTCCATCAAGACTCCACTGAGCTGGCCCTGGAAAAGCCGCTCTCTGTGGAGACCAAAGGAGAAGCACATAAGGGCACTTAGTTAGGTCACTTATCTTTTAATGAAGATAGCAAAATAACCTATAGTTTGATTATTTAAGTGAGAAATCAAGTACAGCCCGAAGTATGGCTTCCAAACCACAACCAGGCCCCCAAGGAATATGCAAGTCCACTCGATGAGCCTTTGAATCGGCTCTTGGCGCTTGGGCCTTTTACGTGTTTTTCCCATTTAACAGATTGGTTTAGATAAACTCATAAATATGAGTATTTACATAGCATGATAGAATGGTGTATTAAGAGATTTTAAGTAGAGGGACATTCTTTCATGCTAGTGGCAATAAGAAAGCATGCCAGACTTTAACTAAAGAAACGTGTTCTAACACCGAGAAACTTTTATAATTAATCCTCGCCTTAGATCATCTTGGAGAGAGTTATGAGTCTAATTACCGTCAGTTGAGAGATTGCTCATGTTTCTGAAATGGCTGAAACCAGACACTGGGTAACAGACAATCTGTATCCTTTCTATCCCATGACCAATTTACGGCTAAGCCCTGACTCACCGCATTAAGTCCGAAAATATTTCTCGGCATTAGCGATCGCTCATTGCAGGCACCAGCGAAACAACGGGGGAGGGGGGAGGAAAATCCCCTCCAAACTCCATAGCTTTGCAAGGGGGATGAAGACAATGCACTGCTAAAAAACTTTACGGGGTGGGGGGGTGGATTTTTTAAAAGAGCACCAGGGCTATTCCTGGAGGAACTCCGTGGTGCGCAGGTTGCGGCGAGCGAAGGTTTGGCCGGTGGCCAGCCCTGGCTGGGTTTGCCGCAAGGCTGAGCGATGCTTTTAAAAGAGGTTTCTGCTTGCTTTTTTAATAAAGAAAAGGAAAAGAGGACGCAGAAAACTCCATGCACAACCAGCTAGGAACAAGCTGTACTCTGCAAAGACGTGCCACCGTCTCCTCGCATCTGCCGCCGCCGAAGCCCTGCTCCGCTGCTGGATGTTTTCCCCAGGAAGGAAATGAGTGTAAACACAGCTTCAGAGGCAGCGTTCCCACACGGATGTTAATCTTTAGAAAAGCTGGGCAGGACACAGTGACTTAGAGAGCCGGGAGATCTCCAGAAGCAACAAATCCCACAAATATACAAGCTGCTAAACTTGTGCATCCAGCCAAGCCCTTATAAAAAAACAGTAAGGCACGTTTTGACCTTGACTCACTCTTAGAGACTATGAAGCAACTTGAAGCCGGTTATTCCAGAGCTCCAGTCACCTGGAAGGGCTGAGGATTCCCTATGGCTAGCTCAGGGGTGCTTCCTAAGGGAACGTGCTCTCCAAGCCTAGAAAGAAGTCGTTGATGCCAGGGAGGTTGTTGATGCCCCATCCCTGGAAGTGTTCAGGGACAGGTTAGATGGAGCTTTGAGCAACCTGGTCTGGCTGAAAGGTGTTCCTGCCCATGGTAGGGGGCTGGAACTGCATGATCTTGAAGGTCCCTTCCAACCCAAACCATTCCATGATTCCATGATTCTGTGAAAAAGAGAGGGTGGTCTGGCAAACCCGTGGCATTTCAGCTGCAGAAATACAACACTACCAGCATCTCTCCAACCCTGAAATCACCCTGTGGGTTCTAACATGCCTGACAGTCAAATCTGTCCCTCCTTTCTCTTTCACAGCAGTTTTGTTTCTCCAAATAGTTAAAAGGAAGGGAGAAAACTAAGGGAAAAGGGCAGGCTGATGGCATGCTCCCTCCCACTCCCACCCAAACTGCCCCTTCATGGAGTCCATCATCCAAATATTCATAGAATCCTACAATGGTTTGGGTTGGAAGGGACTTAAAAGCTCATCTCATCCCACCCCCTGCCATGGGCAGGGACACCTTCCACTAGCCCAGGTTGCTCCAAGCCCCGTCCAACCTGGCCTTGGACACTTCCAGGGATCCAGGGGCAGCCACAGCTTCTCTGGGTAACCTGTGCCAGGGCCTCCCCACCCTCACAGGGAAGGATTTCTTCCTTATATCCAATCTAAACCTACTCTCTGTCAGTTTAAGGCCACTTCTCCTTGCTCTGTCACTCCAGGCCCTTGTATGAGGACCCCCTCCAGCTCTCTTGTAGGCCCATACTGGGGGAAGAGGACAGCAGAACATCCCTCTCTGCTGCATACGACACCTTGCCAGGGTTTGCCTTTTGATTAACAGCCTGGGCTTTGGAAACTTAGCTCTAAGTCGCTCTTCTGGAAGTAAATGGATTTTTGAATAAAAGTGCTAGTTTGGATGAAATTTTGGGAAAAATGGTTAATATAAGAGCCCATTCTTGCTGGTTTTGCAGGCAGAGCAGCTGCTTCTGATTCCCAACTATTGCCTTCAGGTGCTGCTGCAATACAAGCTACATTTAAATATATATATACACACACACACAATTATAATATGATTACCTTATTAAGAAGCACTGGGTTTGTGTTCCCATGCAGAGACTATCCGTTGGCTTGATTATTTTATTTAAAGCTGCCTTTCTTTGATGGCATCCCATGGAAAGATTCCATATGAGAGCAGCACACGGTCCACACAGGTCAGGTGTGGGAGATGAAAGCGGAACACCAAGAGCTCTGTTTGAACTCTAACACTGTTTCTTGCAGGAGCAAAGAACAAACAATTTAAAGCCAAAGAAAGGGTTTTCTTCCCAGTGAGAACAAACATAAAGCTGCATACTAACTTAGTTCAGTATTATTTTGGTATCTGTGTAAACTAGTGCTTCACATTAAAAATTATTCATGTATGCAGGAGATTTATTTTGTAACACGTCTACATGTAATTCCAAACTCTGTATATACAAGAGTCTGAATTATCTGCTCAGCTTTTTCAGAATATCAAAGTGCTTGCATTTACAGGTATAAATTTATTTTCATAGGGATTTTTTTCCCTCCCTGACTTTTTCTTTTCACTTAAAAAAATCCTGAACCCTTGCAGGTTATAATCTTATATTGATTCCCCTTCTCCCAATCCAATTTTCTCCTCCTCTTTCCACCAGTTGAAACGCAGAAATCCATTACAACACACCCTTGAGTCTCTCAGCTGCCTGCAGAGCAGCTCTTCTTGGCTATCCACAAAATCAAAGGGGAACAACTGAAGCCAAAAAGTTAAATTATAGTAAAGAAAAAGATGAGACTGAGCCCTTCCAGCCCTGGTGTAAGAATACACAGTGTAGATGGGCAGCTACACTCATTGTTTTGTCCTTGGAGGTGGCTGAAGCATTTCTAGTTCAGCTGGAGGCAGTCTAGCTCCTTTTTTGGGGGGTTGTACAGGACACCTCAAACACCCCAAGATCACCAGGGACGTTGCCAGTCCCCCCGTCCGCGCGCAGAGGTCACATGATCCTGCTTTAATCCTCCACCAGGAATAAATCCCCCTCTCTTGGTTCACTCACCTCCTCCCTGAGGAGCATCCCATGGCTTCACAGCACCTTGGACACCTCTGTGGTGGCCACCCCAGTCACCCTTGGCAAGGTGGAGGGACGCAGGCAAAGGGATGCCGTGACCTTCCCAACAGTCCCAAAACGCGCGGCAGCCGGAGAGCAAACGGGAAGCGCCTTCCGAGGTCACGCCAGGTCTTGAGGAGACCCGGATCTGCCAGGCCTGTCACCCTGAGCACGCAGCAATTAAGGCTAAAGAGCTAAAGGAGCCTGTTAATGAGCTTCCCCAGCAGCCATCTCCATTCTCCCTCCCTTTCTCTAGAGAAGACACCATTAAATCAGGATGTCTTCTGCCCTCATGTGCCCTCAAATCCCAAAAAGCCTAAGCTGATACAGGCCTGGGTAGCCCAGCCCCTGCTGAGACCCCTCATTTCCCTGAAAGAATTAAAAAAAAAAAAAATCCACTTAAAAATGTTCACCACGGATTCAAATAATTCTGTGCAAAACATCAGCATTTTCTCCGTGGCAAATCTGAAACATTTACCAACTTTGGTCACATATTGTAATGAAACACAATCAAAATATCGAGCAAGCAAACACAAAACAACGGCTGCAGCAGTGGAAAATGTTCCTGCTCAATAAATGATGTGAGTACACAATTGCCTAACAGGTGGAAAATCTAACAAAAACAGTGACTATTGAAACAGGAAAATAACATTTTGTCCTCATTCAGTACAACAGACACTGTCTATCTGAAGGTTGGTTAGTGCTCTCCTGCTACAATTTTTATTCCTGGGAGTATTCCTCACTCTTGGATGTTCTAGTGTATGCTGCTTGTAAAAGTATTTTTTAACATTTCTTACTAAATAACCAAGATGAACAGGGAAAAAACATGCTAAAAATAATTTAGGTAATGAAGAAAGTCTCATACAGATTGGACAGTGGAAAAAAATGGCATTGTTTGTGTAACAAAAGGAGACAAAATCCAAGTAGTTCAAAACAATAATGGTACTAAATGGACTGGGAGCTTCTGGTTTTCTAATCCCAGAACAGAGGAGCAACAGGGTTTTAAAGAGACTAGTGGCAAATTCAAAGCTGAAAATGTTCATTTGAAAAAATAAGTTAGAAAACTCTGTTTTTCAAGCAATGACAACTCTAGATGATGCAACATGCTGCTATCATGCGCTGTTTGTGGCAAGCAGGGAAGTGCAGGGTTGCAGAGAACCCTCTGAATCTCTTCTTACCTCTCCCTGTAGTGCTTCTGCTCATTTTCCCATTTTCTTCTTTGAAGACATTAGTTAAGGAAGTTCACAAAATGAAACACTTTCCACTGAAAAAAATTACTGCAGTATAAACAGGGTACAGCCAAAATGCACTGACTGTATGAAGGATTTGCCTGAAACCAATCCTGAATGCCCCACCCCTTGAGGGCTTCGCCTCAGCTTCAAGCAATGAAAATTAATAAATTCATAGAACCATAAAGGTTGGAAAAGCCCTCTAATATCATCAAGTCCAACCACTAACCTGACACTGCCAAGGCCACCACTAAACCGTGTCTCTAAGCACCACATCCATATTGGTTTGAGGTCTAAAATGGCACCTCACCTCTCTTTTCCAGGTGCAATAGCGTATTCAGACTAAAACTGAGAGATCATTAAGGCTGCATGGTTAAATATCTAATGAAATATCTACAGATAAATTTGCTTGTTATAACTCTGTGCACTTAACAGTCTGAAACTGCAGAAT
>NW_021940744.1:782355-936611 GCF_001715985.3 Manacus vitellinus | reverse complement strand
ACCTGCTTCCACAAGTGATGGGAACATCTCTGCAGGTTTTAGAAGAACTCTTCACACCAACAATGTAAACTGGTCCTGAAAACATGTTCCTGAGAGCTGCCCTGGGTTCCTGCCCATTAGACCTTTATTACTACATTTTTCCACCATCAACACTGCAATTACATGTTCCTTCTGGACACCGTCATTTTAATATGCTTAGAAACAAATATAATTATATATTTTTTAAGCTTTCTACTTAAAAGTCACATTCATCAAGAGCCTGATAAATCATATCACTCTACCTCTCCAGAGGGCACTGTGAAGGTTTATTCAACAACAAAGGGGGAAGAAGGAAACAAAGTCTGGTCTGAAGAAATGAAGCTGGAGGACCAAAATTTTTATATTGTTTTTTGACTTGCTAAAAATATTTATTAATATTATTCACTTATCTTTTAGATTGTCATAATGAAATAGAGAAAAAATGAATACTTCACCAAAAGCATTTTAATAGAATCCAGAAGAAAAAGACTATTAATAGTGCAATCATTTACTTTGATGTCTATATAATATGCAGTGACCCGTAAGTGGAATGAGCTAAAACTGTCATAAATTCATTATGAGAAACCATTCTTTGAAGAATATCACTGCAAATTTGAAATGAACTGGGCAATATGGAAATCACCTAATTGCACAGCATTTAAAATAACTGGCTCTGGTAACAATGTCCTTTCCTTGCACTTCTATTTCAGCTGCAAATGCATTTCTTCCAAAAAACACTGGAAAGATTGGTTTATAAAGACTGAAATGCTGTAATTACTTAGTAGTGACAGCATATAGGGCAGCATTCATTTAGGATAGCAGACTCTGGGGGAAAAAAGAAACCAGAGAATGATTTTATAATTTTCATTTCTCTGAGAAAGGGAATCTGGGATGATACACACCATAAAAAGTGCCAATCCTGACACTATCAATGAAGACTGGAGGAAAATACTATATATTCCCAGGGGAATTTCTTAGGTATCATCTTATAAAAGTAAAAAGCAAAATTCCTCTTAGAATCCTACAATGATTTGGGTTGGAAGGCACGTTAAAGATCCTCCAGTCCCACCCCCTGCCATGGGCAGGGACAACTTCCACCAGCCCAGGGTGCTCCAAGCCCCGTCCAACCTGGCCTTGGACACTTCCAGAGATCCAGGGGCAGCCACAGCTTCTCTAGGCAACCTGGGGCATCCAGAATATTATAAAGATGTTGTCCTACATGGATCTGGAATGCATCCTCACCAAGTGGGACACACCATCTGCTCTGCCCTCTCTGTCCCTCTGCCCTCTCAGCTGCTCCGAGCGGCTCTGCCAGGAGGAAACAACACCTTGGCCCTTGCAAGTGCCCGGGGCAGGGGGTTCTGGGGTGTCCCAGCTCCCCCACCTGCCTGTGGGATCTGCTTCATTTATCCTAATGGGAACCCTACCATCTCGAGCAGAAGGAGTTTGACATTGCTCTCATCGCTCCTCCACCGAGTTCCTCTCAAATTTTAATCCCTGGCTTTCATTTACTCACTTTTTCTGCAGCTTTAGTTCTGTGGTTTCTTTCTTGAACTGAAGACAGTGGAGCTCAGATGGGGAGCAGCTCCACGAGGAACCTGTGGGACCTGTTCCCCCAGAGCTCCCTCGGGGCCCCAGGATTTGGCTGACACAGCATCCAGGCAAAGCATCCAGCCTGTCCTTGTGGGAAATCGTGTGGGGGAGCAGCCTGGCTTTGGAGCCCTCCCTTCCCTGCTCTCTTCTGCAGTGCAGGAGCTGCCACGGGTGGGTGGCACAGGGACCTCCTGCACATTATCCCACCTCCACACTCACCTGGTGATGCTCACGTTGTCCTTTAATCACTCTTATGCCCCAGGAACCAAAGAAAATGGTGTCTGGATTTCTTTTTCCCCTCACGGAGTGACCCAAGCTGTAATTTTCCATGTTTTTGTGTTTTACTCCCTGCCTGGATTCCAACATAAGAACCAACAACATCTTCAAGTATTTTGTTGAGCTGAGGTTTTATATCTTCTATATACAGATCTTACATCTATGTGTACTGGTATTCCAGTGCCTAAAGGGGCTCCAAGAGCTGGAGAGGGACTTTGGGCAAGAGCCTGGAGTGACAGGACAACTGGGAATGGCTTCCCACTGCCAGAGGGCAGGGTTAGATGGGGCACTGGGATAAAATTCCTCCCTGTGAGGGTGGGGAGGCCCTGGCACAGGCTGCCCAGAGAAGCTGTGGCTGCCCCTGGATCCCTGGAAGTGTCCCAGGCCAGGTTGGACGGGGCTTGGAGCAAGCTGGGCTAGTGGAAGGTGTCCCTGCCCGGGGCAGGGGGTGGAAGGAGATGGCCTTTAAGGTCCCTTCCAACCCAAACCAGTCTGTGATTCTATGATCTGAAAACAAGAGGGAAAACAGGGGGGCAAGAGGGCAAGAGGCAGAGAAATTAATGGCCTATATTTTATACATAGAAAATTTCTAGATATCCATCTCTGACTGGGTAATGCACATGATGAAGTTGTCCCAGTGCTTGTATCTGGAGCTGACCCCGTCCTGGGGTGGGACAGGGGCTCCTGGATCATGTTGCATACAGCAATGAAAGGAATCATGGGGTCAACACAGGATTTAACAGGCACAAACTCTTCAGGGCAGACAAAACCCAAGAATCCCCCTTCTTTCTAAAGGCTTGAGGGCTTGGGCATTTCTGGTTTCTTTCCCTTTACAAGCAAAGCATGAGGAAGTTTGATCCTGAAATGGTGTGTTCTGAAACACCATCACTGCAAAATGGTTTAAAATAAATAACTAGGAAACTCGAGCCTGGATTCTTAGTACTGGAGTATACATTAATATGTAATAATTTTCATTTTTACAAAGCTCTTCATCAATGTACTACAACAGTGCTGTGATAAATATAGAATTACACATTCAAAACACAGTAATTCAGAGCTTATCTAGCAATAGGAAGCAGCACTGGTCTTAAGCACCTTGAAGTCCCAAATTAATTATATTTCCATGTTTAAATTTGCCCTTATGGGCTACAGAAAGGAAAACACCACAAATACCCCCAATAAATTTAGTGGTGGCCACCCTAATTTCTTTTAGCTGGTTTATTTCTTCATATTTTTTTAGCAACTAGACTGGACAGCTTGGCAATAGAATTAAAAAGGTGTTTTTCTAAACTGATGTGGAATTCAGGCATATGCCAGCCTTTCCATTGCACATCAGAAATGTTTATGATTGATGTATCTATAATATGCATTCTGCATACTGTAATATATATATTTAAATAGGGATCTTCCCTTTCACATATTACATTTTATATAGTTATTAAGGTGTTTCAGTCTGCATTTTCTGCCAGGTTTCTAATTTCACACACTTTATCTATCAGATATTAGTCTACTTTTAACATATCACTGCAGAAAATGATAACTGGTGTTGAATACAGAGCCACGGAGGAGGAGGGTTTGCAATACCAAGTATAACAGAGCTGAGTGATAAATGGAGAACAGCAGCTGGGCTGAGCAGCTCAAGAGAGAGTCAGGAAATAACAGCACACACAAGGCTGACAAAAATTGCATTTGCAGGTAAGTGGAGTGGAAATTTGTACTTATTGGGGAAAACAAAAGGCAAAACGTTGTTATTAAAGGTGGAATGAGAGAGAGCAAGAGCAACAGAGAGGCAATTTTCTCCCAGCTCCAGCAGGAATTCATCTCAAGCTCTAACATGCAATTTCACTATGGAGCTTCAGGATGAAACAGAGGATTACACCTAATTGTTTTGGGGGTTTGGATAGCAAAGCATAAAAACCCAGTATGTGGCCTTTTGTACCAATGCAGCCCAGAAAAAGATGAATAAAAGTTATAAAAACATCCAAACCCTGAACTGCAATAAATATGAAGACAGCCACCTAATGCAAAAGAAATGCAGCTTTAGGGATTTGATATTTTCAGGGAAATCTGTACTATTACAGCTCCATTTGGAGCAAAACTGATACAGCTCATCAAGTTTGCCAAAGCAATGCTAAGCTGCAGGAATACGACACACCTTCTCATTTTACCTCTTCTGGCAGTCAAATTTTACAATGGAAAGCCCTGAGTGCTGTGAGAGTATGGAAATGAGGACAATTAAATTTGTCCTATTATGAATGTTAAATAGGCTGTTATGTAATTGTACTGTGTATATTTAACGTGGCGGCGTAGAGATAAACAGTCCTTTCCAAACAAAAAATGAATAGAGCATTAAAAATGGGGAAATGTGTTATTTATTCTGGTCACACCTCCTTACAGTAGGTAGGTTTCGGAATGGACTTTACCTTTTAAAATCTTAATACCGCCTGAATTTTATCATTTTAGCTTTCCAAGGGTATGTGAAACATGATCAGCCATCAATACCCTTTGCTACTGTTTAGGGCCAAAAAATCTCATCCAGAGCTGCTGAGTGGCAAACTCAACGTTGGTAAAACTCCCTTTGTTTTGGAGAAGGCGTATCATAAATCCCTTAAACAACACATAGTCGCCCCCAAAAAATGGGGAAATGCAGGAGAGGTCCCTTCTGCCCCAGTGGGGTTTTGCAGAGCTGCTGTGGATCCACAGAGAGTTGAGGTTTACTTTTAACATAGGGGGGTTCATCACCTCATGTGGCACACTGGCACCAAGGTATGCATGGAGACAAAACCCAGGAACCCAAAAAACCATCCCAGCCAGCCCTTCTGCTTCTGAGCTCACAAATAACCATCACAGCTGCTCATTTACCTCCAGGAATAATAACACACACAGGACCTTCTAGGCATTATCATGTCTCATGTGAAAATTAGCACACCTTCCATATATTTTCTTACATATATATATATGTCCCACCACTTGTTATTTAAAAATTTATATAGTACAAATTACTTCTTTCTTCCATCTATCTACCAGTTCTTCAGAGATCTGACTCCAAATGTCTCTGGTTTAGCTGAGCAGCTATCACAGCACGTGGTGCAGAGTGACAGCATCCAGTGTAACCCCAACTCTACAGCACTTAATCCTGCTACATCCTAATCCCATCAGCAGGATGTGGGACTGTCAGCTCGAGTGCAACATGTCTGTCTTCATTTTGAGGGTGGAGATGCTCAGGAAGGTGTCAGAGGTACCAAGAATGAAACCAGGACAGGACTGATCCCAGCAGCAAGTGGAGAACTGGAAAAACAAACTGAGTAAAGAAGTGAATCATGGATACAAAGGCAGGCAGGAAAACAAGTGACTTTGACAGAGTCTGAAACAAGCTTGACTTTTTTATCCTTTCTTATTTTCTTTTTTATCCCCTTGTCAAGAGCCTACGTTTTAATTCAAGGAGGCCTCTGATTCTGCCAGAAAATGTCTTCCCATGGAGCATCTTCTGCTTCACCTGGCAGGCAGCTCTAGCACAGCCATTCCTGTTGTCAGTGCATCTTGGGAATATTTCTGCTTTACAATGTCAGACTTGCTCAAGTTTTGAGCTCTGCTTAAGCCTCAGGTTGGAGCTGAGAAGCTGGTGATTCACTGACAGAGCCTCATCTCTCCCACGGATTCCCACGCTTGTACCAGTCCTTCTCCAATTCTCTCCTTAAGCAGAATAAAAGCCTGAGACTCTGACCACAGGACCCCAGGATGAAATGACAATTCCCCTGGTGACTGCCACATCCTCCTATTCTCTATATCTTACTTATGTGACCTTTTTTCCCCCTGACTCAGAAATATTGCAACACCAAAGGCAGAGATGGCACCACATCAAAGAGTCCCTAAGTTGTAAAGGAAGAGGTTTCACTTTCACTCGAGTTGAGATTTTTTTTTTTTTTTTAAGCAAGAGTTCAAAATACTTCAAAAAAGTAACAGAGATGATAATGGGATCGAAAAATTCAACGGCATCTGAAGAACATAATTCAAGCACCAGTATCAGGGGTAAGATAACCCACAGCAGAGCAGTTCCCAGGCACAGACTATAAGGACACTGAGGTTATACATCTCATCTGGGCCATGTTTCTGCAAAGGATGTCAATTTGCAGCCCTGTGACAATAAAGAAATGTGGGATTAAGAAGCAAGAAAAGGGGGAAAAGGGCTGGTTGATTCTCCCACCGCCTTTCCTTGTTCCTAAAATTTCTGTTGCCTGGAAATGGCTGATGAGAAGCCAGGATTATGTAAGCACTTGCCAACTTTTCACCCGTTCAGAAAATTAAAGCCTGAGTGATGGGTAGCTTAACCCATCCTCTAAGCACTGAACTAAAACATGTTTACTAAGGACAACTTGAACAGTGAAACCTATTTAAAAAAATCGAGAAGTGACAAGGACTTGACAATTCCCAGGATTAAAAAGCTGCATATATTACAGACAAGGTAATCTCCTTATAGTAAGATGAGGAAAAGGAAAATAAAGCCTTTTTGGTGTGCAAGACAGTTTTTGTTTTAAAGTATATACATCCTGACTGAAGACTTTGTGTTATTGTCTTTTATTTTCCTTCTGATAAGCATGAGAGAGAAGAGCTATACCAGCCCTCAAAATCCATATTAAGTTCCATTTTCCAACAAACCCACTGCTCCCATAAAACATGACCCGTCAATAATAAAACATGAAGCACTGTCCTGTAGAAATGGATCTTCCTAAATTTAATCAGGCTAACACTTAGGTGCTACAAGACAGCAGGAACTAACCAAAGTGTAAAATATCTCGAGCTAGTTTTGAGTACAACTTCAGCTATTGTGTCACCTCAGCAGACCTGAGCTTTCCTGAACCTTTCCTTGCTGTCCTTCAAGTGGCATGTTACCTTCTGCAAATACTCTAATTTAACTGCAGCTGAAGGCTAGTCTAAAATCTAGACTGAATATCCTGAGCTGGAAGGGACCTCCAAGGACCATCAGTCCAACTCCTGGCCCTGCACAGACACCCCAACAATCCCACCCTGTCCCTCAGAGCGTTGTCCAAACCCTCTTGGAGCTCTGGCAGCCTTGGGGCTGTGCCCACTGTCCTGGGGAGCCTGGGCAGTGCCCACCACCCTCTGGGGGAAGAACCTTTTCCCGGTATCCCACCTAAAAACCTGCTAGATTTTTTTTCCTTCCCCCCCCCCCAAAAAAAATGAGGATTGCGTTCATTGTGTTAATTTTTCCTTTTTTGTTTCCATTTACCAACAACACACTGAGGTGCCTAAAATGAGCAAAAACTTCCTGCAGTCACACTTCTTCCAGTTCAAAACAAATGTGCTTATGCTGGCAATAAATTTGGATTCACTGGGGATGCTGTTGGAAAAGGGGATATTCTCAGCAATGTTTCTGAGGCTCTAAAAAGAAAAAAGACCCACCCTAAATCCTGCTACAAACTGAAGCTGCACTGTCCACTGGAGCATTAGCAATGCAAAACTTCAGGTGGCAAATACCTAATCTGGAGACTGAAGAAGAAATCGTGTCCCCTGCTGCTCAATGGCTGCTTGAGCAATGGGGTTAGGACAGCAAAATAAACTGTTTCCTGCAGGAATGCACGTGGAGTGGTGTAACACAAGTGTGTGGGTCTAGAAGAGGGAATATGAAGTATCCAGTTGCCTGGAGATCACTTACATCTCCAGGAAAAGAAAAAAAACCCAAACAGTGGCTTTTTGTACAATGCTGGCAAAAGGCAAATCCTCAGCTGGTGATAATGATTACGGTTCCACTGAAGGCTGATGACGATGTTCCCCTTCTGGTCCTACTGATGGAGGGGGGGAAACCAACAGTCCTATGTGAAGAAAAGCTGCAATGAATGAGTGGAACCAGATGTGAAATTTTGCATCCAACTATGGGAATTGTGGGATGTCTTGGAAAATTTCAGCTGGGCAAAGCCCCAGCCAGCCAATTACAAAACCTACGTTCCTTCAGCTTTAGAAGAGGAGAAATGACTTCTCAGAAATGCCAGAAGTGACTCAACTGTGATTTTTAAGCTGCTTTAACAGCATCCTAGTGATTTCAAGTAGTCCTAAGACTTCACCTGTGATTGCCTTCCCGTAAGTGGAACTACGAGTGCTCAAATCAGGGCAGAAGTAACACACACCATGTTTTATTGTGACTGCTGTGTTATGAATATATTGGTTTCTTCCAGTCCTAACTGCCTTCCCCGTGAATTTTAAAACATGGAAAACCAGCAGTAATGGTTTACTATCTACATAAGTAGATAATATCTCCATAAGTAGGTCATTTTCTTAAAGGCAGTGCACTGCTGGTTTACCACCACAGACACACACATTTCAAAATAAAGCGTTTGTTCAGATCTGCAAAGGAGGGGAGGGACTGTGACTGTGGAAGCACTCACTCCAAGATCAAGTAGAGCCTAATTCAGAAAGACAAGCAGGAAAAAGCCACGTTTTGCACCTTCTATGAGAGCTTTGCAGGGAGCTGGGACATTCTGGAGCAGATCCCGTTGCCGCGCGCGAGCCGGGGTTTGAGGGTGCTGCACGTTGCATATTTCAGGACAAAAGCAGAGCCACATTATGTCATTAGATAAGTGATAAGTTCAATCCTTACCAAGTTTTCTTGGTTCCTGGCTGCTATTTTCTGATCATCTTCTCCCCCATTTTTCATGTATTTGACCTCTTCCACTGGTTTGATCCTATACTCATCTGAGCACCAAGAAAAAACAAAAAAAAGAAAAAAAATTTTTTTGAACCAGTGTAGTTCAGCAGCTGGGACAGAAATCAAGCTAAAACCAAAAGAGCTGACTAGAAAAGACCCTAGTTAAGCAGAGCAACTAAAAATTACATGTATATAGTTTTAAAGGCTTAAACGTGACTGATACCAAGGGAGATTCTCCTGACTGAAGCTTCAGTAAGAATTTTCAGTACTAGTTTCCAGAAGTTGTTCAGTAGCTTCCTGGTCTAGTATAGCCATGGCACCACAAAACAGGGATGTTTGGTGTGTACTCTCTCCCAAATCCCTAGTTTTCTGTATAATATGTTCAGTGCAAACAAGTTCTTTGCTCCTGCATCCTCCCTGGATTTTTATTCTCAGTGGGCAACCAGCAGTTACTATGGAGAGGAGTCTACTCACGGATACTCCTTTCACTGAAAAAAGACTCCTTTGAAAAGCAAAGCTGATAGAGGGTACTGAAAATTTAAGTTAAAAGCTGGTAAAAACAACTCACACCAAACTCCACTGCTTTTATTTTTTCTTTTAATTTTGTTTTTCCTGAGGACACAATGCACAGTCAGGAATGATTTCTGGAGAGAAGGCCCCATGCCGACCATCTTCCCCTTCCCATTTCCCCCCCAGCAACCATTTTTTCCTGCATATG
The DNA here is from genome assembly GCF_001715985.3 of Manacus vitellinus. NCBI lineage: Eukaryota > Metazoa > Chordata > Aves > Passeriformes > Pipridae > Manacus > Manacus vitellinus. The sequence continues at coordinate 927,345 of NW_021940744.1, read as the reverse complement.
AATATTACCCAGACAGAAATCCAGCCTGAAAATAAGTAAGAAAAAAAAGTAAGATTCTTGCTTTGCCCTTAATATTTATCAGCTTTGCATTTCAAGTCTTCAAATAATAAATTCCCAGCTCCAGTATGGAAATATTTTCTGTCCCACAGGAAGCTTCAATAAAGAAATTTTTTTCTTTGGTAGGACAAGACTGGATTTGGGGAGAAGTGATTCTTCTCGCCAGCCTGAGAATCCAGTGCCTGTAGTACCAACACTGCCTTTTCTCAGTCTCTTTTTGCCTTGTAGCACATGAATCTATTGGAAAAAACACCCAAAGTTTTGCACCCACACTCCTCCAGCCAGGATGCATGATGCAGAAGAGAAACTTTATCCCACAAAAGTGGCAATTAATACAAAGTGAAATGAGACACAGTACACTGGGATAAAAGGCAAAACCTCAGCAAATTAAAAGAAACCACACAAAATTCCCTCTTTTTTTGTGTGTGCTTTCAAGCAATTTCTCTCACTTGATGAGAGAAAAACAGAACACAAATGGATTTTTCTGGGTTATTGCATTGCTAAAAAAGTAATCAACACTATTTAAAAGGAAAGTTGTTTTCTGGAAACTGTGAACCCCAGAATCTGTGAGTTAAATAAGCCTTATTTTGAAAAGTAAGGCTTATTTTTAAAAGGCTTATTTTAAAAATAAGACTGTTAGAAAAATAATCCAATTTTAAAAAGTACAACATGGGTTTGCATTTGGTTTAGTTCGTATCTACATGGAGGTTTTTTATTATACGGTTTAAATAAAACTGTGGTTTTATCAAATAGCAGCATCTCAGATGCAAAATCTCAAAACAGATGGAAGAATTTAAGGCAATATTATTAGATGGGTAAATGTGAACAACAACTCTGAGGTTTTTTTCCTTTATTTCAGTGTAATTTAGCCACTCTGGAGGTGACAATTCATAAACCCAAAAGGGCTGAACACAATAAAGCCTGGGAGTTAGAAGTACTTGATTGACTGCAATTATCTAACTTCCATTTTGCTCCCAGCTCCAGTGATCTCTGCTGTGATTAGCAATAAAACCCACATGCAGAAAAGGCATAAAACTCCCACGGTGGCACGTACAGATTGGAATGGGAAAACAGATGAGCGGGAGAAAATAGCACAAAGGAGGTTTGCAGAACCCTCAGCCAGCCCATGGTAACTGAAAGAGGGAGGCACGTTCCACCCAGCCCAGTGAAGAACGAGGAAGGGATGGAGGTCCTGATGTTCAGCAGCAAAAATAATCTCTGGAACGTGTCTCCTGCTTATTCCAAGAGATTAATTGTGCTTGAACAGCGACTGCATGGCAGCCCTGTGGGGACTGTATGTGAGGGATGCTTCCCTGAAAAACACCATCTCTTGCAGCAAGTCAATCAGGGCACTGATGAGCCCATGACTGATAACCAGTATAATCAGATTTATATATGAAATTTGAATACAGCTGGAGAGATTTAGAGATCATCATCAACAAAATCCCTCAAAAATGCAATCTTAAATTCACGTTGAATATGAGCACAGATCCTTCAAATGCTGCATCATTTGTCAGATGTGCCAAGTAGCCCTAAAATGGTGGCAAAGAACTTTGCAAAGATTTCTTATGTGATTTTCACAAGAGTGTTAGTAAAGTTTAATACTTACTTATGAATATAGTAACTACTCAGTTATCTGTAGCACAGTTGGCATTACTCTTCCCTCCATCCTACAAACTGTAGGAGTGCAGATACCTGGATAATTCAAGCTCAGTGCAGCAGCAAGGAAGTTTCCAAAAATAAATCAGTCACTTTTCACTACATTTTTGGGGCAAGTTGAACACACCACACCAAACAGCAAGTCTTACTTTGGAGAAATCCACTTCCCCCTCAGGGGAATGGCTTCCGACTGCCAGAGGGCAGGGTTAGGTGGGATACTGGGGAGAAATTGTTCCCTGTGAGGGTGGGGAGGCCCTGGCACAGGTTGCCCAGAGAAGCTGTGGCTGCCCCTGGATCCCTGGAAGTGTCCAAGGCCAGGTTGGATGGGGCTTGGAGCAACCTGGGCTAGTGGAAGGTGTCCCTGCCCATGGCAGGAGGTGGGACTGGATGAGCTTTAAGGTCCCTTCCAACCCAAACCATTCTGTGATTCTGTGGATACAGATTTAAAAAAATCAGGAGGTCAAAGTAGAAGACCCCTGCTTCTGCAGATGTTAGTAGAATCAGTCTTGTAATAGGCAGTGTCTTACAAAATTAATATAAATGTCATGGCTCTAATACACAGCATGTGTTCGAGCAGAAGAAATCTCTATTTGTATCTCAAAAACCAATATAATTTTGACATAATCTGAAGCTGAGGATCTGCCTTAAAGGCCAAGACTATCTCCTGGGAGGAGGTACACTAAGGAAGAGGCTTCAGTGCCTAAAGGACTGATTAGCAGCCAGGAGTGCCAGGCAGTTTATCAGCTCCATCGGTCCCACGTGTTCCCAGCAAGAAGTGCACGAAGCAATAGCTCACAAAAAGGCAAATGCAGCTCTGGCCTGTGGAAAGCCAGTGATCGACCTAATTTTGGTTAACTGAGCCATGAACAACTGTTTTATCAGATACACAGAGAGACAAAGCGAACGGATCAGAGACACCAGGTTTGAAGCAACATTTTTACTCATAAGCTCTTGTAATTCCCTATCCCAGGCAAAACATTTTCCTTAATACAGGGAGCACAAATATAATTAATACGTTGGTAACATTTGCTAGTATTGCTGGAAGTAGGTATAAACAAATATGATTTCACTTTCAAAGAGGAACCAGAGGGTGCAAAGGAGGAGAAGGTGGCAGTGCGGACACTTAGTTGGTGTAACAACTTATTCACAGATAAGGCAACATTCATTATTACAAATATACTAAATATAGCAATTAAATTCAAATAATTATTTGTAGAAGACAGGTCTTGCTGTATTAGGTTATTATTGGGAGGACACAACCATATAAAGACTTTTTTTGACTAGGTGAAGACCATATTTATCTTCTAAGACAAGGTGTTCAGAACCTACAGATTCTGAAATATTTAAGAGATTGTTCTTGTTCTAAAGTTCCTGTCAGGATGAAAGAAGTGGAAGCATGAAAGAATGGATGTTTAAGCAACAGGCAGACCTTGAAGTCATGGTCATTAAAGGCATTAGGTGAATATGAAAATTGTATTTAAGACAGTTTGGATGAATGGGCCTTTACTGCCTTTCCTTAAGATATTTGCAAAAAAGTGCTAACTGGGTTTTGCTCACTAAGGTAAGAGTGATCTGCAGTTGAAGAAGTAAAGGATGATAAAAATCACCTTTTGATTTTTATCTTTTGATTTCTACTAAAGGAAACACAACATTTTGAGGTATTTTGGTCTGAGTGATCAGAAATGAACCCAGAGAAATCCTGAAATGCTGACTGAGATCCAGTAGGACCTAATTAAGTCTGGCAGTTCACAAGACCCTTAAAACTGTAAGAAGCTTGAAATAAAGGATATTATACAAAGTTCTGTGCACATTAATCTTGCTCTATCTTTTCCCTTAATACAGTTTTATATATATTTAAAAAAAAAAGTGAAACATCTTGCTTATTTCTTAGACAGAACTAAAAATCAAGCAGTGAATATGATAAAAAAATTATGACACTATAACTCAGAGTGTGGTATGTCATATATAAAGAGAAATACATCTTTATGGTCCTTTCAGGAGTTAAAGTAAAAATCAAGTCCTGTCTTCTATTGTGCAGTATATTATATAAGAATAGAAGCTTTCCAATAACTCATATGGGGGAGGAATGGGTTTACAGCACTGGCACAGCAAATCCTGAGTTGAAGCAAAGCAACTCAATTAAATCAAAAGAAAAACAACATAAATGAAGCACAAATAAAAGACAGAAATACTGTGAGCATAACACCCACCACAAAATCCCAGGATATAAAGCAGAGAGCAGGAACGCCTCTAGCTCCAAACTCTGGGGAAAGGCAAGGGAAGAAGAATTTTGAAGTTGAATATGTTGCAAAAATTCTCAGCAGGCAAATCTTATGAATGAAGATCTCCATCTGGAAACAGATAATTCCACCCAAACATGTCACCCGGTTGCCATGGCAATGTGACAAAGAAAACCAGCACTCATTAATAATGATTTCAGTGATAAATGAGCATATCAACTTATAATATTGAAACAATTATTGAAGGGGGGGGGAACTGTGGTTGTTCTTATGAGAAAAACTTCTTCAGTACTTCCAGCCATGGCTGTAAGTGCCATTACCACAGAAACATCAGTAATGACACTAATTCTGGCTCGGTTTGAAAAAAAAAGCCACCTGAAAAAAGCATAACTTCATCAAATATATATGAACTCACTGTGAGTCTTGGAGAGATCTTTTGTAAAAAACATCTAGCCTTTAAATAAATAAATAAACAAAATGTTGATTTATTTTGCATTCCCATTTCAGACACCTAAGGACAAACAGATTTGGCTCTGCTGTCATCAACAGGGATGATGGGTGAGCCTCTCTTCTCTATTTTTAGTGAGCTATCAAGTATCAGGCAGGAGGTAAAAGTGGTACTTCAGTCACAATGCCAAGAAGAAAGTTTCGAAACACACCTTCATTTTCCTGTGCTTTGTATCTTTCTGTAGTCACTCTTGCCTTCCTATCACAGGACATGCCAAGATTTATCCTTTATGCATAAGACACATTTCTGTTCTGTGAAATACGAACTTTCTGTCTAACAACTTCCTCTGTACCATACTTATTTCTGCCAGGTGCAGAAAGTACTCCTACTGCTGTGAGTGCCATGGATCAAAGCTTCACGTGCTCTCCTCTCCCAAAGACTTGAAAGCTAAAAGCTATCTTTAGATAAAGGACTGAATTACTCTTTCTAAAAATATTTGTTAAAAACCATAAGACATTTTGATGCAATTTAACTGAAACATATAACAGCAGGTGAGCCACTTGGATGCTGAGCACCGAACATGGCAAACATCATAAAATTACAAAATGGTTTGGGTTGGAGGGACCTTAAAGCTCCTCTCGTTCCACCCCCTGTCATGGGCAGGGACACCTTCCACTAGCCCAGGTTGTTCCAAGCCCCATCCAACCTGGCCTTGGACACTTCCAGGGATCCAAGGGCAGCCACAGCTTCTCTGGGCAACCTGTGCCAGGGCCCCCCCACCCTCACTGCCAGGAATTCCTTCCCAATATCCCATCTAACCCTGCCCAGTGGCAGTGGGAAGCCATTCCGCCTTGTCCCATCACTCAGGCCCTTTTAAATAGTCTCTCTCCATCTTTCTTGTCGGCTTCTTTAGGCCCTGCAAGGCCACAATCAGGTCACCCCAAAGCTTCTCCTCTCCAGGCTGAACAATCCCAGCTCTCCCAGCCTTTCCTCCCAGCAGAGCTGCTCCATCCCTCTCATCATCTTAGTGCCTCCTCTGGACCTGCTCCAACAGGTCCATGTCCTTCCTGTGCTGGGCCCCCAGAGCTGGAGGCTGCTCTCCTGGAGCTCATCTCCAGTGCCACTGTGAAGGAGGAATAGTCTGATCTCCATGGCTACACTGGGAGGACACGACAAATAGAAAGAGCCGGGCCAGACATCAGGGAAAAAAATAAACTCTTTAACCACAAGGATAGTCAAGGAGCAGAATCAGATTGCTTGGGTGGCTGCAGTTTCCATCGCCTGAGTCCTCAGCCTTGAGTGCCAATTTATTCCAGAATTGTTACTGTATGTGTATCAACTGCATAGATACCAGCAGAAGCTATGTCAAACATCCCCACAAAAGTCAACAGTTAGAGAAAGTAGTTGCAAAAATCTTGCAAATTAATATTTCTCAAGCTAAACACTAAGAAATGGAGGATATCTGAATTATCTTCTTAGCTGCAGCTTCAAGCACTCAAAGAAAGCAGCATGTACATGTTCCTTTGATCCTACATGGATGTTCCAATTCTAACTTAATTGCAGAGATTCACAGCTGTGGGGGTGGGTTTCCGATCCACTGGATGTGGGTTGGGAGTGAAATTTCATCGGAGATCAACCAGCACTGGGAGAGCAGCCCATTGTCTTCCTCTGTCAGCAACCCCCAAAGCTATCAATTCACAGGCAATTCTAGATCCCAGTGACCACGTTGTTTTCACAACCATGAACAGAGTAATAAAAACAACTTAGGAAATAAGCCAACCCATTTTTCTCAAAGGATTATCTGAAAATGCTCGTTCAGATTTCCCGAGTCAAGTTATTTTACCTTAATCCAATCTAAAAATACAGCCACTGCTGGGAGCTGAGGCACTGGACACCACTAGATATTAAACAGAGAATAGGTGCACAAACAACACACCAATTCTGCCAATAAAATATAAATCATCTGGCAGAAAAACTCTTTAAAAATCAACAGATGGCAGCACATCTGGAAAGACCACTCTCAAGTATTTTTTCTTCTTCCTACACAATCCTAACATGTGCCCAAGGAACGCCAACGACTGCTGCTGCACACGGCAGATGTGACTGCTAGGGTTATTTTTTGGGAGGAAAAAAGATTGAGACATTCAGTGTAACAAAAGTCAGACCCTACATGGAGGATTTCTGCAGAATTGGAGGGACACTTGCTCTAAAGCTCGGCAAGACAGGGATAACTCTTTTCTAAGCTATCAAGCAGCCCCATGGCATATCCAGCTCTTCCTGAAACATTAACTCCCTCAAGGGTGATGCCTACCTGAAAAATTTTAGCAAATTCCCTTCTACTTTATCAAACTACCCCTTTGCAGGCCCAAATCATGACAGCTTTCAGCAGCGTTTCCCTCAAGGCCGACAGGTCTGACAGAAAACATCATCTTGATCTTGGCTGCTGCAGAAGCACCAAACCTCGTACTGCCACATGAACCCACCCTTCATTGGTGCTGTCAGAAGCTCCTGGTGCTGCAAACTGCTTGCAGCTCTCCCTGCTGTGGGTATCTCTGTCCTGCCCCGTGAAAGGCCCAGGCTGACGCTCCAACTCCCACGACGCCGCTGCTCATCGGGCGCCTCAGTTTATTTATCTTGGGTTTTCTGATTTCTTTCCCCCCGGTCTAAAAGTGGCAAACCATGACTAAGCCATAATTTAGCTCCCTTGCAGAGACACACCACTGAACATCAGCTGACACAACAGGACACGTGCAGTTGAATCAAGGAGGTCATTACTTGGTTCCTTCTTCTATTCGGTTTCTTCTTGACCAAAAAGTTCCCAAGGCTACTCTACATTTTGGACTGTCATATACTGCAGGAACTGTGGAAACCAGAGTTGTGCATCAGTTGTTTATCACATTAAGCATAAAGGCTTGTGTTAACTAACCTTGCCCCAGGGGCACAGGCCCACTGCTGCGTCTACCTTAGTGGCAGGTAGGTCAGAGGAGTACTTTGGCAGGGAAAAACAAATCAACACATCTATAGAAAGACCAGCACACTGAGGGAGGTGATTCTGCCCCTCGGCCCCCCAGGTGAGACCCTCCTGCAGAGCTGCTCCAGCCCTGGGGAACAGCATAGGAGGGACATGGAGTTGCTGGAGAGAGTCCAGGGGAGGCACCAAGATGATCCGAGGGATGGAGCAGCTCTGCTGGGGGGAAAGGCTGAGACAGTTGGGATTGTTCAGCCTGGAAGAGAGAAGCTTTGGGGTGACCTGACTGTGGCCTTCCAGTGCCTGAAGGGAACTCACAGGAAAGATGGAGAGAGACTGTTTGCAAGGATATGGAGGAACAGGACAAGGGGGAATGGCTTCCCACTGCCACTGGGCAGGGTTAGATGGGATATTGGGAAGGAATCCTTCCCTGTGAGGGTGGGGAGGCCCTGGCACAGGTTGCCCAGAGAAGCTGTGGCTGCCCCTGGATCCCTGGAAGTGTCCAAGGCCAGGTTGGACGGGGCTTGGAGTAACCTGGTGTAGTAGAAGTTGTCCTTGCCCATGGCAGGGGGTGGAACTGGATAGTGTTTAAGGTCTCTTACAACCCAGGCCACTCTATGACTTTATATAATATAATATATAATACACACACTGATGTGCAAGTAACAGTTGTTTTGTGGGAAATAATTTTTCCATCAAGATTTCTGCTTCATATGCACACAGGTCTGCAGACCAAGGACGGAAGAGAGTTTTCCAGTCAGGATACCACCTAAGATTTTTCCTGCTCTAGCTCAGACTTCCTCCATGCTCCTCAGGGTTACACACTTCTCTTTATGCAATGAGAAGTACAGAAAGATGCACGAACAAGAGGAAGACACTGAGTACCCAAAACCACTTGTAAAACCATTCTTGGGGAGAAGGGGGCACATGGGTGTGACTGTATGTGGTAGGAGGAGGATCAGAAATCTTAAACTCCCCTGAACCCCATGAAGGGAGGCAGCACTCTGCTGCTGCTCCGCTCCCTCACAGCTCCTGACAAGGTCAGGGACCCTCTGGCCAAGTCCCCCACTGAACCCATCTGGCCAGGACACGTTGCAGCACCTGGTTCAAGCGGGGGGGAATGTACCACAACCTCAGAGGCCATTTCATTGTCTCAGGAAAAGACTTAAAAATGCAGCCTCAGCATCCTAAAATCCAGTTACCACTAAACACACAATTTCTGCCTCGCTTGTACTGTCTTCGTATTTAGGATCTGAGGAAACAGCATATATAAGACAGTATGAAAAAACCAGCCATGTGATCATATAATTAAAGACTTTTGTGCACTCCTCTGCAATTACAAAGCCAAAAAACAGTGCTGGTGGTGTGCATTCATAACTATCTTTCAGCTACCCAGACTTTTGCTTGCTGCAACTCTATAATTCACATATATATATGTATGTATATACATACAGACATACTTTTTTTTTTACTTTTTTTTATTTAATTAACACATAACTTTGAGGCAGATGCCAGGTTGTTCAAAGGAAACCATTTCTCAGGTGGAGGAGATTACAGCCATGATGCTTGGCAGGAAGGATACTCAGTAAATGCAATTATCTAGCCCACTAAAAAGATCAAATTGAGAAATGAAAGCAGGAGAGGAAACAAGCAGCAGAGAGATTAATTAAAGGAACAGTCAGGAGGAAAACAAAGGGTCCGTGCCTTGAAAATACTGCTGTTCATATGAAGCCCCCAGGTAGGTTTCTGGATGCCCCAACATCCCCCCACCATGACGGGGGAGCAGGAAGGGCCTCCCTGCACACAGCACAGCATGGCCAGGTTGGAAAGGCTATTTCAACTCCATTTCACTGCTCTGTTTTTAAACTATCCCTTGGAAAGTTGAAAAAACCCACCAAGCACAAAATATTTAAGTCTTTTCAGATTTTTCGATGTCATAATGAAACTCTCAGTCTCTGCTGCCCCAGCCAGCATCTGTCTCTCTACTCCACTGCAGAACAGTTATCATTTTAGCACTGAACCTGACAGAGACTATTCAGATTCCACAAAAAAACCCCTAACTGAGCACCTCTGAGCACCCCTCGTGCAGCAATGGAGGTCCTGCTCCTTACAGCCCCACTAATGTATCCATCAATTGCTCCAGGAACAAAAACCTGTGCCACACTGAGCCACCCCAAGAGTTCTCCGGAAAATAAGTCATTACTACTCCACACCCTCAAAATTACACATATCCTATTACTGCACATACAGGATGAGGCATCTTCAGTTTCCTTGTCAATAAAGAAGCCAATTCCTCTTTACTTAACAAGCAATGCCACTCTCAATCAGTCAACTATTAAATGAGATTGTTGCCTTGCAAAGTAGGACTTGAAATGGATTTTTATATCCTTTCTGGCATAGTAGCTTTCTTCTATTAGTCTATCAAATTTTCACTGCTCATGTACCTCAAAGTATATTTGTAAATCAACAGATATTTCATTTTTATTAATTGCATTATGAAAGGGACACAGTAATTATCCAGGACAGTAACGTACTGCAGATCCATGATGAGCACAAATGTCTCCTCACTGCCAGTATTCCTTTAAACCAGGAGGGGAGGGGAGGACCTAATGAAAACTTGATTTATAAAAATACAGCACATATTTCCAGATGCAAAAGATACGAAAGTTAATTACATTACTTTCCTTACAGACCATCCAAACAGTTCCAAAATTAACCTATTGGGAAGATTAATATTTTACTCTGGTTACAATGCCCAGAGTTAATTTGTTATCTCTAGAAATGCCTACTTCCCTCAGCAGCATCCATGCTGCAGAAGCTTTACCTAAATCCCAAAAGGCAAACATGTGCCACCCACAGAGGTGGGTTTTGTTGAGGCAGTGATGGGCAATGATGGGAACACCCTGAGGAATTCCCAGAACCGGAGCAGCGAGGGACCGCCTGGCTCCCAGCCCCGTCCAGTCGCAGGAGATGTCTGGTTTCACATCTCCATTTGCCATATATGCCAAGCCACAAATCATCTCCCAATTCTCTGCACCATGCAGCCGGTTGTGAACGACCTCCTCCCTTGTCCCCGCTGCCACCACCAACAGAACCCGCTCGTGGGGCTCCAGGAACTCACCCCCGTTCACTGCCACATCAAAGCCACTTACACGTCAACACGCACATTTAAAAGGTGCATGTGTAAAAAAAAGGAAGTGTAAAAGGAAATTTTAAAAAGCCAGTGATTTTCCATGCCTTCTCCCCTTCCCTTTGTGCAGCAATTTTTAAACGAAAGCCAGATATTAATGGGTGAGAAAAGGCAGTTTTTAATAATAGCTAAAAGAAAAATCAAAATAAGCACTTGTTATTAGACTTTCAGCCTAAAAAGATCTCAAGATGTACCCAGTTCCTACAGGTAGAAATCCAATATATCATGGAATGACAGTTGGAAGGGACCCATCATCCAGTCCAACCCCTGGCCCTGCACAGACACCCCAACAATCCCACCCTGTGCCTGAGAGCATTGTCCAAACACTCCTGGAGCTCTGGTAGCCTTGGGGCCGTGACAACAAAATACAGGGGATAAAATGCAGGTAATTTTAATAAATAGAACCATTAATACAATTTAGAAGACTTCCATGACAAAAAAAAAACCACCTTACATCCCCTTTTTTTCCCATTGAACAGATCAAGATCATTCCTGAAACCATAAATCCTGAAACAAAGGTGACTTGGTGCTCCTCCTCGGTACCACAGCACACGGAGTGCTCTGCACCTCTGTCACCTGAACAGCGCTCCCTCTACAAGAGCAAAAAGGAAATATATCATTTAAGAGCACCCTAAACCTGATCCTTTCTGCCAGAACCCCCCCTCACACAGGTAAGAAGAAGAGGCACGTGTAGGGCACGATTACACTCTCTCAGCAGAAGCCAGGCTTTGGTTTTTACAAGTCCATGAGGCAGAAATCTTCACATTTCCAATTTTTCCCCATTTTTTACAATCTCTTTCTGGTTCTAGCTCAAGACAGAGAGCATCAGCAATCTTGGGACTTGGACCAGGGACAACATGACACTTGGTTGTAAGATTTATTTAAAATACCCATCATGGCACAGTGTTTTGGAGAATTACCTAACGGAAAAATGCCTTCTACATTTGCTTCTAACCTGTAAAGGCACCTTTGGCTGTATATGTGAAGGTACACAAGTATTTACTGGTCAGGTACCTTTTCCTTGCACTTAACAGGTATTTATTCCAGCAGATATTCCTACTATAAAATTACAGCCCTGTGTTGCTGCAAAGAATATGCATCTGTGCAGCTCCACAAGGTTTACCTGGGGAATTGGAGATTTATCCCCCAGAGTGAGGTTTTCCTGGAAAATTTCAGGCTTTGGCTTTGGATTTTTGCTGGGCTTTTTTCAACTTTGTGGCCCAGTAATAAAACACTTGGAAAATGTCAAAAACACTGCAATAATTGAAAGTATATGGCATTTTTACCATCATTTTTCCTCTTTTACACCTATGGGTAGGCAACGAACACCGAGGATTTTTAATCAAAAAAGTAAGTGTGTCTGTACCATAAAATAAACGGATTTCCTTAAGCACCAAGGCTGCCAGAAAATACATCCTGGCTCCTTTCTAGCCAGCACCAAAGGCAGATGTATGGCCCTATTTATAGCCCACTAATGCAATTGTGAAATGCACACCCCATGCACTTTATTTGTGTTTAGCTCAGACTTTACTCTCCATCAAGCTAAGCTTGTAGGAAAGGTCACTCCCAAGAATAACAGCACATTAACTCTGTTCACATATCAGCTGCTTGCAGAGACTCAGGGGTGCCCTCAGAGCCCCCGAACCACGGGTCAAACTCCTTCGGGTGCTCAGACACCAACGGGCAGATTGCAAAAGGTGAAAGCTCACATGAAAATAAGAAACAAGGAAGTTATGACCTGCCTGGGATTAATTTCTGCTCCCAAACTGGGGGTAACAACTATTTCTCCACCTTGGTTCACCCTCTCTTTTTATACTGTAAATCCCCACTGAGGGTGAGGAGCTGACTGTGTGCGTATCACACCAAACCCAGCAAACACCAGCCTGGAAACCCAGAGAGCACTGCAAAGATCTGTACAAAAACACTTCCCTTACACTAAGGAGAAAGACTCTGCAGAATAATTCCCTCATCTAATACCGTGACAAGGGGCTGTAAACACACTGGAAGAAGATTAACCACCAGAAGAAGGTAACTACAGAGTCTGAGGGCTGTCTACGTAATTTATGGATACGTGCTCTGCTTAAAGTCCAACTCTCAGGCAGGAAAACCTCAGCAACTTTTCTATGGCAAAGGTCTGTTATTCATTTGGGAAAGTCATCTCATTTGGGGTCTTCCTGGGTTTTTTTCTCCAAAGGAAAAACTCTAAATATGCACCAAGGAATGTCTTCTACCACTGCTGTTTTACTGCCCTGAAACAATTTACAACTAAGCATGTTTCCAGCACCCAGGTATCCTAAAAAGCTACTCTCCCATCACTTCTGAACTGGTTTTCTTCCCTGCAGGATCAGGGAAGCTAGAAAACCAATCTTGTTCAAAGTGGCAAGGTACCTTCTTGCGGCCTACGGGAACCTTTCCATGGACTCGGATCTCTCCCCCATCAGATCAGTGTTTCTCCACTTGCAAGGGAAAAAAAGGGGAAGGAGTAGGGGAAGGGAAAGCTAGTTCAATCACCATCGTTACATAAAGACCACAATTAGTGGATAGATGCTGTCAGAGCCCTGAGTGCACTAAGAGGCCACGACCAGTCCCATGAAACCCCACCTGCATCTTCTGCCCATGGATCACAGGAGCTTTGTTTTGGCTGACACTTGGGCCTTCAGTCCTTGCCAGAGCAGGTCTGCCTGTCTCTAGTCCTGCCTCTGGTCCCATCTCCTGGAGGGACCCCCACCCATGCTGTAGGTCCCTTCTGCCCCATCTCTTCTCTCCCTGTCTGCAGCCTTGTCCCCTGGTGCTCCTTCGCTGCACTCCCTGGATGGACCCTGGACCTGGTTCATTACCACACCTGGGACTGCTCTGTTTGTATTCTTTATATACCTCTCTATATATTTCCTTGCTGGAGTAGGATGAAGAGTTTGTTTTGCTCAGAGCAAACTCGTAGTTCAGAGCAGCTTCCTCCTTTCTTCTGCAAAAGCAGTACCTTTTCCAAGGGCTACAAAGATGAGCCACTTCCATGCACAAAAGGTGAAAATACAGTTTTAATTCACATAGAAAACACCTTCTTTGCACACACTAATCATGAACACATAACTACACAAAACCTGAGGGTGGGGTTTGGTTTTGTTTTGATTTTTTTTAAAACTCTGTTGCTTCTGTATGGTAATAAAATAGTAAATTATTAACTTACCAAGGGTGTTCTCAGAGTTACACAAATACCTCATAAACCTGGATAACATACATGATTTTATTACATTTCCCACATGAACATAACACCAAAGTAGGGTTTGGTTCTGTTCTTCTCTCTCACTTCCTGAAACACATGTTTAGGACTGACCCATGTTTACCTAGATAAGAAGAAGGCTATCAACAAATTGTTCAAAAAAGCCCAGAAAGAGAGAATCACAGAATCACAGAATGGTTTGGGTTGGAAGGGACCTTAAAGACCACTCAGTTCCAACACCCCTGCCACAGGCAGGGACACCTTCTACTATCCCAGGTTGCTCCAAGCCCCGTCCAACCTGGCCTTGGACACTTCCAGGGATCCAGGGGCAGCCACAGCTTCTCTGGGCAACCTGTGCCAGGGCCTCCCCACCCTCAGAGACAAGAATTTCTTCCCAATATCCCACCTAACCCTGCCCTCTGGCAGTTGAAAAGGCCCACAGTCCAGTATAATTCTGGAAGATGCTCATGCACTTCAGCCCTACGTTGCAATGTGCTCACTCACCTGCTTTGCTTCAGCTTTCAAACACTGCAGCAAGATCTGCCTAATAACATGAGCTGCTGAAACCATGAACAGCATGAAACCTTCCCTTTAAGGACCTCAGCCAGAGTTTGCATTTAAGAAGGAAAATCTTCTCCTTTGAAACTCACTGTGATATTTGGTGTGGCACCTCTGAGACTGGTTTTTCAGAAGGGGGGGGGTGCCTACATGTCCCTCACTTCCATGGAGCTCAGATGAAGCACTCAGAAATCTAAGAACTAGTGCTGTGGCTGTACCAGGAGCATTTATTTATGATTGAATTGTCTTTAAAAAAGGTTATAGTCTCAAAATATCCAGTATGGAATTAGGACACTGCATGGTGCTGGTCCCCTTATGCATCTGGCCCCCAAATGAGTAAGACCTGACATTGCAGAAGCATGTCAGGACAGTCAAATGAGCTGGAGCAATTAGTATCTGAGTGCTAACCAGCTGACCAACACAGTCAATAAAATAAAGGCTGCCAGGCAAAGGCAGCTGTGTGTTTGTGTGAAGCCTGGTGCAGCAAGACCTTCTGATCACGGCACACATTCACAGTCAACATGGCACAAGTTATATTCCCTAAGCTACAGCTTTCCAGAGGGTTTCAGTTCAGTGAGGATGGCCAAGCTCCTTCCAGAAAAAAGGATCTCCCATTTTCAATTTTAGCATTTTTTTCTGACTGTTGAGGGACAGGTGTTGTAATGGTACAACAAAAGGAAGGTGTTATTCTCTGAAAACAGTTTAAAGATATTTTTCTCACTGCAAATTTTATCTGAAAACTTCCCAACTTCACAACTTCAAATGGCCAGAAGATGATCTCCAGAATGTTGTGCACAGGAACAAGGTGGGTTCAGGAAGTTGCCTCATATTAAGGACATCTGAACAGTTTTGCCAAGCCTACAGATATTTTGAAGTGCCCTGAGCAACATCCTGAGACTGAAGCTTTCAGTAAGGTGACACTGCTAAGCCTGTCTATTAAGGAAAGATCCTTCGAAACAGATTAAACTCTACATAGGTTTGGGCATAATATTTTTGGAGATGACGATGCATATTTAGGAAAGGTAAATCTTAGTCCCAAATTCCTCTTGCTATTCTATTCCTGTATACACTGGGTATGTTTTAAAGGTTTCAATTATTTTAGCATCTTTTTGCATTTACTTCAAATTAAGTCAGAGCTCGGCTGCCTTTGCCAGTGGTCTGAGATGCCCAGATGGATGAGACATGGGCAAACAGGAAGGAAAGGAACCGACTGTCACAAGATGGGGATTAGCAGAAGTGAGGCAAACCTATAAAACACATAAGAACAAAGCAAACATCAACATGAGAAAACCAGAAAAGAAGACTACCCTGGAGCTTGTGAGGCAATCAGAATCACTGAATGGTTTGGGTTGGAAGGGATCTTAAAAGTCACTTCATTCCACCCCCTGCCATGGGCAGGGACACCTTCCATTAACAAGGCTGCTCCAAGCCCTGTCCAACTTGGCGTGGGCATCAATCAGTTTTTCAACCTCATTACAATACCCCAATGCTAAAGATTTCCTTTCCTAGCCTTCTCCCAGCTGCTCTGAGATAAACTGGTTTATAAACTATTGTGCTTTGCAGTCGGCTTTATTTAGACTGGTTTAGCAACTGGAGCTGCTCTTAATAACAGAAATCCTATCTAGATATTCCCACTTTATCAGAAGATTCTTACATGCCATGTTTGCTCTCCCTTTTGCAAAGCAGCCAAGAGCTCCATAGAAACGTCTGGATTAATGAACGGATTCTAAAATATTTTTTTTGCAAATCAGATTACCACTTACTTTCTTACAGAGAGAATGACGTCAATCACCTCCTCCCCAAATGATTTTTTATAAAGACATAAATAAAATTAATCTACAAGGGAGGTTACATTATTAAAACATATGCTGCAATCAACAACGCTCAAGGCTCTATCATGGCATTTTGTTCTTCATTGGTATTTACATATTACAGTTCTTATGTACTGCCCTGGAAATCAGCTTTGAAGTGGAATGAGGAATAAATGAAGATTTATTATTACTATCCTTATTAGAAGGATTTTAAAGTCATTAGAGACCAACAAGACATAATAATCATATTATATTCAATCTTCTCTAGAACATCTCCTTTGATAGGCCTGCTAACTCAATTATTTAAATATATATTACAGCAAAATGCAGCGTGACTTCTACAGTTCGGGACAAGATGGAAATTTTTATGTTTTGGTTGCAGTTAACCAGAATTTGTCCTTACAGGATTCATGGGTTTCATTGTGGGTTCTTCAGTTTTAAGCACCAGAGTTTCAAATTCACAGCGATCACCTGGCTCAATGTGGCTGCTCAACTGAAAAAAAAAGCTTAAAAGCTGGGGAAGAAATAAAGTACTGGAGATCTGTCATAACCTGCAGTGGCTTTAAAAAGGTTTAAACAAAACCCTCACAGAAGCAATGATCTCTCAAACAGTCACCAGACTTGGCTTCAACCAATTCCACCAAGAAAAGAAGGAAAAAAGATCTAGAGGCTCTGAGGAAGAGCCAAAGCAGAACTGCAGCACTTTGAGAAGCTCAGAAAGTTCTCTCTGGATTCAAAGTGACATCTGGACTCGAGCAAAAACTACCAATGAGAAAAAAAATATCCCAACACTGTTTAACTGGAAAGCACAATCCTTACTATTGACTCTTTCTGCCTCCAGCTTGTGTGGGGATGATGCTGAAGGGGGGAACTGTTTTCCCCTCGAGTGTGTCACACAGCGAGGGGCAATATCCTGTCACCATGCCTTGCAGACCACAGCAGCTGCCCAGCAAAGGCAGCACCAGCACTGTGCTCTTCTCCTTTATTTCTGTCATTGCTGTTCCAAGTCCTTCAGGATTTCCTCCACTTGTGAAACATCTGAGGCAGTCTGGGCTACAACAACCACGCAGCTCATACCTGCTGCTTCTGCACGGGCACTTCACGTCAGATTAGTCCCCAGACACAACCACTGCACGTGCTCAAGGTCCATGTACATCATGGGATATGCACACAGATATTCTCAGGAGGCTATTGATGCTATCACTGCATCAGCCACCTTCCAACCCTGCTTCACATGTTTCCTTTACTTTGCTGCCTCCTCCCCAAAAACTAATCTCTAATTCTCTTTCCATTACCTCCTTGCTCCTCACTTCTCTGCCACTCACCTCAGTCTTGCTCTGCAGCTCATTTTCAATCCCCACAGGCAGCAGAGATACTCTGCTCTTGGCCACTGGCTGGATGAGACACTTCTGTCCCTTCTCAGAAACAGGAAAGGAAATATTAGGGTGGTGAGGCCCTGGCACAGGTTGCCCAGAGAAGCTGTGGCTGCCCCATCCCTGGAAGTGTCCAAGGCCAGGTTGGACGGGGCTTGGAGCAACCTGGGCTAGTGGAAGATGTCCCTGCCCATGGCAGGGGGTGGGATGAGATCATCTATAAAGCCAGGTACACTCCAGCTCAACTTCTTCATGCACCCAACTCCTGACCTAGGAGCTGTCTTCCAGCAGCAAGGGAAAAATGTGGCTTCTATGGTTACGGGTCAACAAGTTGTTTAAGTCACAGAACTCCAACACTTCGCTAAAAAAGGATCAGTCATGGAATTTGATCTTTAGCAATGATGACCTGCATACCTAAAGTAAAGCATGTGCCAGAAAATGGTTAACAGCAGGTAGAACTCCTTCCAGTAAAACAGGGAACGATTAACAGCCCTCAAATGGATCCCAGAATAGCTAAATGATCCTGCTGACACCAGCCCAGCTCTATAAATGGGAGCCTTTTAAAATCACTTCGATCTTCTTGATCCTCTGCCTCCAAAAGCTACATTTAGTTTCTTGTGTTAAGTTATCATCTTTGGCCAGCAGCATGTGGTTAAACAACCACAAAAAAACCCAAAAAGTTGAGACACGCATTTTGCCAAAAATTGCTCCCTCACTAAATATCAGCTAAAATCTAAACCTTTGAAAAACTGATAGAATTTTCTGTTCATGACAACACTTAAACCCTATTTCAAATAAAAGCAATTACTGAATTCCCAGTTCCAAACCCAGCATCTCCTGGGTTAGTGGAGGAGCACTGGACAGTCCTGAAGTTTGCTAAGTAACTATTTTCTGTCCAGATTACACCTCTGGGTATTCTTACTCTGGGATCCATTGTGAGAGCAAGCTAGCCCTCAGAAAGGCTGGAAAAGTGAAATATCATCGCTTTTGGAATGAAAAGGAGAGATTATTTGCTGCTATATGTGTCATTCTCACTACTACACAAACAATTGCTATAAAAGCCACCAGAGGAGTTTGGTGTATTCGGTACCAAAGCACCTGTTTTAACAATAACAGTACCAAGGTAGCTTATTCACAGCTGACTTAACTTTCAGACAGATATCAGGGCAGATCCAGAAGCTTCATTTCTGAACATTTCCTAACATTTAAAAAACTGTATTATGATTTACATAATTATCTAAAAATCCTTGGCATATATTAACAGAATCTGGGGTGAAAAGAATCATGAAGCTGACTATGCATTTTATCTTCTATTACTTTACCTGATGCACAAAATCTGCATCATAGACCAGTCTTCCCACACAGTGAAGCAGATGTTTTCATCCTACTTCCCTGTACTATGAATCCCTCCCAGTTTCTAGTTTCATTGCACCTTCCAACCCTATTTGCCATAGGATTTCAGAACTAATATTTAGTTGCTTTACAAGGCCACAGTAGTGAGGAATTCTTTTTCTAACTGAAAAGGTTTTTATTTTCAGGAAATGAGTCAACTCTTTTGGTACTCAATGACAAATACCTAAGAAAGACACATATATAAATATATGAGGGGGTCATGTAACTCATTGTCTTTGAACTATTTCAAGATTTGTGATGTTATCACTTAAAAGGTTAATTTTTCAGTACGGATTTCACCCACACCTCTGTTTCAAGTGTCAGGGTACCATCCCTTGGGTGGGCCAACTGCTCCACCACCATGACATATTTTAACATGCTTTTTCCTTTATGTTTTGTGAAACACTCCCACATACACCTTCCGGCACACTCAGGATGCTGGGAGAAAGATGAAATCCTGCAACACTTACCACCAAACACATCTCCGTTCTGGTAGTTTTTCCCCTTCTGAGTTTCCTCTTCGTTTTGAACAGTAGAAACATGCTTGGCGGAGGCACAGCCCATCGCTTCATTCAGACAGCTCCAGCTGCACCAAACCACAAAGCATCTCTAGAGACGCCCGCTCATCGCTGCGAAAATAATCCACCTCCCTGCTGGGCTGTCAAGTCACTTCTACCTGAAGATGGCAAAAGAGAGAGGAAAACATTGGCAAAAAAGGTAACCTCTAAAGGGGGAGCTTCAAGGAGATAAATAATGAGGTTTGTGAAGAGGAGAAGGACAAAACACAGGTGGCCTCCATTGTCTGAGGTTGCTAAAATCGTATTCAGTAACATCTGGTACAGGCAGATCACAAGACAGGTAGATCATGTAATGTACATCAATCCTGCCTTGGAGCAGGAGCACAGCAGCCGAACTCTAAGTCTCTTCCAGCCCTATTCTTTAATCCATGGCTTGAAGAAAGCAACACACAGAGATCTATTGCCCACCCAGCCACCTATTCCCACAGAACGCAGAGGTTTTTGGGAGAGGAGATAAGAAACCATCAATATCTGCTCCTCCTGTTCTTTTTACCAACCTAACCATCAAGCCAGATTTCTTACAAAGCATTTTACTGATTAAGAGCTGCTAACTGCAAGTGTTCAGACAAAACAACCCCCCTAAATCAATTAAAGACCTTCTGTTCACAGATGTGAGAGGCGATAGGCAGCTGTATTATCTTTTTTCTACATGTTCATTACTCTACTGAATCCATAAAACCTTCATGCTCAAAAAGGCAACTATCCCCACTTTAAGATGGAGTAGCATTCCCTGAACAATCCAGATGTCACATAAAACAAAAGAGGGAAGAGAAGGCTAATTAATAGCTGCAACATTTTAGGTTAAAACTAAAACCAAATTTAAAACCATGAACTGCTTAATTGCTAAATGGTTCCTCACTTCAACAAAGACAACTTCAGAATTTGGTGAGATGACCTGGCTTGCCTTTCCACCAGCCAACCTTTTTAGAAGAGAAGAGCTAGAGAAAAATGAGAACCTTCCCTTTGTGCCAAGTTGTTTTAGTTCAGCTACAGCGTAAGGTCATACACACAATTTCTTAACTCTTTAGCTCTGGGCATGTACTTTACAAGGCTGTGGCTTCTTCAATCCACGCTGACCACAAGAATCTTACCTGCAATATCAGACAAACACTCACTTAGGATAGGGCGAGGTTGGAACAAGATGATCTTTAAGGTGCCTTCCAAGCCAAACGATTCCATGATATCCATCCCACCAACGCACAGCCCCAAAGAAAATCTCTGGAGTTTCCTTTCCCTGTACACTCAGCACAACCAGCACACCTGTCCATGCCAAAGAAGCTGTGTGACACATCAGGACATGGTCCAGGAGGGCTCTGCAGCCACCTTCAGAGTGATTTTCCTGGCCATCCCCAAACCCACAGAAATGAGGATGTGGCAGCTGGGTCGAGAGTGATTCTGCTTCTGCTATTGCAGTCAGTGGCTTTCATCAAGAAAAGGGAAGGATTTCGGAGGCAGAACCACCTCTAACTCCTACTCACAGAACAGCTTGTCTTGCTGTGCACAGAAAAGTCCTTTTCCCCACTTGACAGGGGCATTCCAAAGCTGCTCAAGCCCTGTTCTGAGCAGCCAACCCTCCCTGTCACACCTGTACGTGCATTTTTGTGTTCAGTATATCACTCAGCATGCTTACTCCTTTTTTTCTTCCTCCTATATATTCACACCTGAGCATAAACTTCTCACTGCCCCTTCCTTTCCTCTCTTAGTCACAGCTGCTCTGCT
Organism: Manacus vitellinus; assembly: GCF_001715985.3. Lineage (NCBI taxonomy): Eukaryota > Metazoa > Chordata > Aves > Passeriformes > Pipridae > Manacus > Manacus vitellinus. Next base: position 906,135 of record NW_021940744.1, on the reverse strand, counting down.
GAAAACACAGGATTTTATAGGATTGGGTTGGAAGAGACCTTAAAGCTCATCCAGTCCCACCCCCCTGCAGGGATACTTTCCACTATTACAGGTTGCTCCAAGCCTCATCCATCCTGGCCTTGGACAATTCCAGGGATGGGGCAGCCACAGCTTCTCTGGGCAATTTACACCAAGTGTTCCTGCTGTCAGTGTGAGGGAGTCAGCACATACCCCTGAGCTGTTTTTTAACCCTTAATGGCTACATTATTTTTTTAAAGAAAACCCAGGGTTTGCAGCAAATGTCAATATTAAGCCAGGGAAGTTTTCTGCTTCCTCAAGCAATCTTCAAAGCCATTCTTCAAACTGTTTTAATCTGTCTCCTTGTCAGACATACAGACAAAGCTACAGCCTTGCTAAGACACAAATCACCCTGGAGATGGTTCTGTGCACATGCAGCAGTCGATCCCCTGAGCAGCCCATCCTAATTACACTGCCACGTGTCATAAATACCGATGTGCCCGCTCTGTGTAAACCGGGGGAGTTGTTCCTCAGCTTTTTGCAGTGCAGTGAGGGCCACAGCTGACAATTCATCTTCACATGTGGCCAAGTGACAGCCTGCATTCAGGGCTTCGTCTCACTGTTGGGGTGGGAAATGAGGAGTCAAAAGGATTTAAAGCACGTGCTTGCTCAGGAGACAGGTAAAGACACACACAGGAGGTGTGGGAGATGGGGGAGAAACAGCAGATGGAAGAGAAACTGCTCACTGGACTGGAATTAAATGTGGACTTATTTTCCCAGACGATGTAAATTTGGTTAAAGACAATAGCTTTTAATAGACCTGCTGAAACAGGAGGGGGGATGAACATGACCAACAGAGTCCCTGTTTTAGACTTCAGATAGAAGCAGGAGCCTCAAGGTAAACAGAGCCTAGAGACACTAGCTTTGATTTCTGATTTAAAATATAACCAGTTGTATTATTCCAGGGAAAAGGCTGTAGCCAGCTATGGGAAAAGGAGCCCAGAAAAGACAAGGAGCTGTGTAGGTGGGACCACTAACAGGCTGTACATGGGGGACAGTCACTGCCCACAACAGGCTCAGCACCTCTGCCCCTGAGCAGCAGAACTGCACACACAGAAGTACCTGTTCAATGAATTATGCTCTTGCCTTATTCAATTATTTTTCCTCTTTCTTTTTCTGTCTCTCAGCAGGGATCATTCACAAAAGGGAAACAGCTGCTTAGTAATAAAACCCACATGTATTTCACGACGGAGCAGTGGGTTTGGTTTTGGGAGGGGATTTTTTGTGAAGCTTTATACAGCCAACATGCAGTACAATAAATTGCAAAATACCCAGGAGGGTGATGGTCCCAGGGCCATCACCTGTAGGAGCAATCAGGAGCAAGGAGATGCAGAATGTGAATGGAAAAGGATAAAGCTCTTTGGGGGAGGGAAGAAAAAAATATTCACAGTCAAATCTCTTCTTCGGCATTTTGGTAGCACACACCAACCTCTAAAAATATGGTCATGTTCAAAGGCATGCTGGAATTAAAGGAAACAAATGGGATACAAGAACTGGAAGTTTCCCCTTTTACATTAAACAACAGTAATCACAGCAGCACCTGAAAAAGGTACACAGTTAATAGCTGGATTATTAAGGCAGCTTCTCCTGGTGCCAATAAACTGGGCTGAGAAAGATACTGCAAAATGACCTCCAATATAAGTGTAATGCACATTTCCAGGCATGTTCCTCCGATTACTGGTCACACAGTGCTGTGAGACACTGCCAGGGACACCTAAACACAAGCCGGGGTTAGCAGAGGGTTTAATACAAACAAACAAACAAACAGAGCAAGAGAAAAGCAGCATTAATTTTACAAGCCCTGAAATTCGAGATACAGGGCAGCGTGATGCTCTCCAGCCTTACACTGCTTCCAGCCTCGGGGAAACCTCTCCTGCCTGAGCATCCAAGTATCAGTGCCGAGGCTGGGGATCACTCAGAACTGAGGTGCTGAGCCTCACTCAGTGGGATGTCTGACAAAGGTTCTCAGGATGTGAAACACAGCACTTCACATGGCAGCAGAATAACACATCCGCTCCTCCTCCTCCCCCACTTCTGCACAAATAGAATTTTCCCTTTTGTCTTCCAGAGCATTTTGGGGGCACACAGATATTCAGAAGCCAAAAATAAAAGAAGAAAACCTCAAACCATTTGCAGTTCATGCTCACCACCCACCATCACTAATTATCAAGATTTGAGAGGCAATTTACAGGCTCCAATCTGCAAAATACTAGTGAGAAAAATCTCTCAGGCACATCAAAAGTGTCTACACCACCCCCAAATGAAATGCAGCAGGTTTAAGATTAACATCTTACATGCAGGTCAGGAGAAGACTGGAGACACTCTCAGATGCTGTACTTCATACCCCAAGTTTCTTCTGAGCTAAAGCCAGGGGAACTCAATTCTTAGAATAGGAATTACCTTTGGAAACCATCAGCAATTCCTTTTTTCTTTCTTCTGAGGCATGTCTATGATGTGCTTTTTCTTTAATCAGCTCTTTCAACACTTTGTTAATCCACTCAGCATCGCCTCACCCCTTATTTCTGATGGTCACATTCTCGACAAAACACATTTTGCTTCCACAAACACTTCATAGCAAATGGAGGACCTCCAGTGTCTTACGACAAATGCAAGTTAATTCTTCTGTTACCACAACTGTGTTTGTTTTCATCTTTATTGCACTGAGATAACCAATCTTTCATCGTCTGCAGGCTGCAGATACATCCAGAAATTTCCTCCTGTGTTGACCACATAGGAAATCAGGTTAAAATTTCACAAAGCAGAAGAGATCAAAGCAATGAGTTGCAACCATGAAAAACTCTAAGCTACAAAGAAAAACCACACTGGCCTTTCCTATGAAACAACCTAGTCCAGGCAGAACTCAAGGATTTAACTTACTGCTATTAATTACATTTTATTTCCTATAAGAAATCGCCCTGTTTGATTTCCATTTGGGTTTTTTTCCCCAAAAAGAATAAAGCAGCTTTGAGTTCTGAATTTGTCCTGCACAAGGGTTGCTGGTAGTTAGCACCTGGGACTTCCCCACTGCGACATCCCTCTTCCTCAGCTACCCTCCACCACAAAAGATGGTTTTTTAGCTTTTATTCAACAGCCAAAAGGTATTTTTTGAGCCAAAAAGATATCATTTTTGCCTTTGAAGTGCACCAATGGCCTGAGGAGGGAAGGAAAGAAAGATTTAAAAAAATATGTCATATAAAGTCTCTTTCCTTCCTCAAATTATTCAAATAGACATGAACAGCATAGTTATATTGAAAATTAAGCCACCAACTCGCTAAATGAGAAGGGCTAAATGAGCAGCAGAATGAGGGTTGCAAACACTCTGGAGCAATATCTTGCAGCAGCAGAAGGGGAAAAAGAAAAGCCCAAGTGAGTGGGGATTTCTGTTCCTTGGGAGCCGTGGGCAGAACACGCTCCCCTCGGCCTATTGATACCAACAGCCAGGAAATGCAGCATCTTCTCCCCTTCTATGAATTGCTTGTGTCCATGATGCAAAATTACTGTGTTTACCACCACATTTCAGCCTCCTATTGGAAACACACTGTTCCATCCAGCAGTAACTGGCTGAAAGGGAAGAGAATTAGCACCGTGCTGTAAAATCAGCAACACAGAAATGCAGGGAAAGAACATCAGGGCTTTACAGCACTTTCCTCAGGCTGCACCAAAATACCACTGACAAACTAAACCAGCCCAGTTACCCAGTGGCATGGTGGAACTGCCATTTGCATGCACCCTCCCTTGGGAAGTCATGCTCAGCAGAAATCACTTCTCAAAGAGCAAAAAAGAATACTGCAATTTGACAGCTAAAAAGACCTGACATTAAAAGCAGAGAAGCTCATCTACCCAGTTTTTCCCAGCAGGGAAGGCCTGGTTTGCATTAATTCTACTAATTCATATCATCAGCTTAACACAGGACAGAGTTGGCCCCTCTGAGGTTTAGCTTACCTTTTTTATCAGCAAAATTAGCCTCTTATTTTATTTTCTTTTGTTTGCAACCAGCACTTCTGCTGATCTAATACATGGGGATTTGATGTACTGAAGCAACAAGTGATTTCCAAACAGAATAGCTCTCAACAGCAACATGATACTTCCAGGGAGCATTTTCTCCTTCCTCAGACTCATGAAGAGCCTTCACACAGCATGGAGTGAAATAAAAATGAGGAAGGGAATGGGAATCGTCCTCTTCATTCACACAGGGTGGAGTCAAAGCAACGTCAGGGTGAAAAGCCCAGCAACACAGGAGATGTCAGTCACAGGACCCATCATTTTTGCTGTTTCCAAAGAAAGTTAATTAAATTTTATTCTGACTGGCAACACTCTAGGATTTTTTTTAATTGTTTTGTGATTTATTTCCAAAGAGATTTTGAAAATGCAGTACTGGTGATGGCAGCCCAGGCTGATGTGATGTGAGACACCAGACAGGGCTGCAGAAAAGCCTGGTTCCATTTCCTTGTATATCTAAGAATATACTCTCCTGTATATCTAAGAATAATCTCCAGCAGTAATGGGAAGGGAGCCCAAGTACCTCTAAAATAGAAAAAAACCCCAACAATAAGCTCTCCTATTTAATTTTATTTCTGTCTTCATGGTTTAAGAGCAAGGTATGGTTTACTGAGCAGGGCACAGTAAAAGGCCCCAAGGTATAGGAACAGTGATTTATACAATGTTTTGTACACGTCTAAGCACAGGTCTGAGCATCATCTTCCTTCTCAGAACTCACTCCCCCTTTCCTCTGTCTTAATAACATAATTTAAAGCTGCAACTATTACACCTAAATGATCCCCACCATCTTTAGAGTAAAATAAATGATGTAGAAGCCGTAGCTGCTCCATCAACAAAACCAACTGTTTCGGAGGAAACCCCTGAGGGATAATTATAACACTGTGAAAAAGCACCTTTATTCTCCTTAATTCCTCCTGCCCTCTTCCCACCAGTGGTGGGGGATGCACCACTAGATGTCAACACTGACCTCGGCCTGGAGCTGAGCTCTTTTTAGGACTGCCCCTCTCCCAGACAAGCAGTGGCTTAACAAGCCTCTCCTAAAAGTGTGAAGCACATATTTCTTTATTTCAAAGGTAAAAGCATCAAGCATCTAATATCACACATTAGTTGTATTAGACCTGGACTTATTAGACTTGAAGGTCTAATCTTTATTCTTTTGCACTTTCATTTCCCTCTCAAACTACTTCTTCGTCTTTCTTGTGTGCCACCATGATAGAAATAACCACACAGACATGGGTCCTAATGTACAAATCTAGAATTGCACATTTTCAGGGTCTCATTTCATAGACTCATAGAATGTTAAGGGGTTGGAAGGGACCTTAAAGCTCCTCTCATCCCACTCTCTGCCATGGGCAGGGACACCTTCCACTACACCAGGCTGCTCCAAGCCCCGTCCAACCTGGCCTTGGACACTTCCAGGGATGGGGCAGCCACAGTTTCTCTGAGCAACCTGTGCTCACTTCTGAGGCATTTTTCATCCAAAAAGTTATGGCAGGAGCTACTTCATGTGCTACTAAGGCTGAAAATAAAACAAAACAACTGAGCTATGCAGAAGCCAAGGGGGGGAGATGCTGGGGACCTGCTGCTAATGTGTCAGCGAGGAAACATATGCCATATGCACCTCTGCTGCTTCTGTGCCATTAGAGGATGGAACAGTTTAAAGGAGCCTCCTCTTTTTGGAGATGAGCCAGAGAAAGAAGAAATCTTTCTTCACTAACCTGATAGCAAGAGAAGTGCAGAGATGCTGCTCAAAACTACAGGAGGTGACTCATCCAGGCTGCTGAGGAGTGATCCCAGCACAGGTATCTACTCCATGCACGACTGCCTCTATGGTAAAATTAATGACAAAAGCTAACAAAGCAGCTCATTTCACTCTTAGCTTCTGTGAACAACAGTATAGGGTTAAGCATTTCTACTGGGGACTTCTTTTATGATTCCCTGAGTGCAGTCCTACGGAAATGTTCCAAGTAGGAATGAAAGGGAAGCACACTGCAAACTGCATCCCCAAAATGACACTACTTACTGCTCCCTCCTGCTTAGCAGGTCGTTCCTCAGCATCAAGGAGAGCACAGGATTTTTGGTGAAGGCCACAGTACCCAGCCAGTGCTCAGGCACAGGAGCTTCTGGACATCCCTGCTGGAGGCTGAGCACTTTGAAAAATATTTCCTTACTCCATTCCCTTGACACAGATTTAGGAGATTACCACAGTCACAGCTTTGGGCAGTGGCTTTTAACTAAGTAAGTTATAGTTTCATACTCTCAATTAACAATGCAAATAATGGAAAGTTTTCCTTTCGATAGTGAGATGTTGAATGGACACATCCATAACCAAGCCTGGATATTCAAAAAATAAGATCTACACCATGTTCCAGCCTATGATGAAACAAATGAGCAGCAGACCAGCCAAGAACAAGTGAAGTATTTTCAGTTCATGTTAACACAGTTATAACTCAAACACAAGCAGCAAGTGCAGAGATGGATTGCTGGCACAGGAGCAGGGAGATCTCTCCTCCCACTGATGACAAGGAGCAGTCAAGTCAGAAACAGGATTTAAAACACAGAAAGCAGCTTCTATCTTCTTTAAATTACCTACATCTTATTCCAGCTGGTAGTATCCTGCCCCTGTACTTTCATTTAATGGCTTCAAACTGCCAGAGGGCAGGATTAGATGGGATATTGGGAAGAAATTCTTGTCTCTGAGGGTGGGGAGGCCCTGGTACAGGTTGGGCAGAGAAGCTGTGGCTGCCCCTGGATCCCTGGAAGTGTCCAAGGCCAGGTTGGAAGGGATTTGGAGCAGCCTGGGCTAGTGGAAGGTGTCCCTGCCCAAGGCCAGGGGTGGGATGAGATGATCTTTAACGTTTCTTGCAACCCAAACCATTCCATGATTCCATGATTCAGCACAAAGGTCAGCCAGCAGAGCAAGAGCTCTAACTCATGGTCCACATCTGCAGAGGGTACTGCTCCCAGCTGCCCGTGCTGCCCCTCTTAAAGGGACACTTGCTCCCAGCAGAGCGAGCAGAACTCCTGCTGCTCCATCTGGGTGGGACAACAAGGTCACATCAGTGCGTGCCCTGACTCCTCTGTGTGAGCAGCTGAACCCAAAGCCATTTGCAGTTGATTAAATCAAGACTTAAAGAGTGACTGATCCAGCTGCTGCCCCGAAATGCACCCGAGCAAGATGGGTATATTTAGACTCATGCAGTTCATGCAAAGCTGGTCTGAGACCACTTTTGCCGATCAAGTGTTGAGACTCTCCAGGGCAGCAGATCTTCAGTGCATCGGGGGGTCACACGTCAGCCCAGCTACGGGACTGGGAAGTTTCTGAACTCAGGGAGATGAATTGTTGGCTTGTGGTCCTGCAGTTGTGAAAGGTGTCTAACTGAGCACCAACAAGCTGGAGGAAATAACCCTGAAAGAAAACAGCACATGGAGTGTTCTCCCACGCCCCCTCACAGCCGCCTGGCCCCACAGCTGAGCTCGCACTGGGATTTTTCTGCCAAATCCATACATGAATAGAAGGGGGGAAAAAACCCAGCTGAAAACATTACAGCCTCATGGGAGTCAAAGCAAGGAGAGAAACCTATCCAGAGTGGGGGAAAAATATACATTCTGCTCAGCTGTAGGAGCAGAGAAGAAATGTGTAATAAATAATTGAAAAGGGTTCCAAAGACCATTGAATACAATTGGTAGGAATTGAAATGCAATAGGATTTATTTCTTTTAAGAATTTTGCTTCCAGAACAATACAAATGGCTCCATGATTATAATTCTTGTGGATAATTCAGGTCAAAACAGGCCAGCACAGACATCCAAACACACTAAGGCTCTGCAAATGCTCATGCAGGAAGAGAAAACTGACAGGAACAAAATAATACAGGTCTCCCCTGAAGAAATCAGCAATGTGGATTACAAAAGCTTGAGAAGACTCAGAACAGCCAGAAGGCCGTGAGAACGCAGGCTGTTTGGCTGGCTTTGAGGAGGGCTGAGCAGGTGACGGGAATGCATCACCCAGGCTGAGTCTGCACCGGTCCACACTGTGCCTCTCACTCATACCCCAGGGCAGAGGGCTACATCCACAGACAGGTGGAAATTTCTCCCACTGCACTGTTTTCAGAATCTTGAGGACAATCCTGATTCAAAAGTATTTTCCAAGTTCTTCTGCTCCAAGCTCTTCTGCTCCCTCCAGGCAGGTCTCCTTTCTTATGGGGATGAATTGAGCTCAACCCTCTTCTAGGAGCTATTTAGACTCCTTCTGCCCACAAAGAATTCTCCTTACAATTACTTCATTATTCAAATATTCAAACACTGCTCCTTTTTCTATTTAATGTCCCCTGTATTAAGACCTTCAGGGCCTTAGTCACTCTATAGTGTCACTAGATGAGAGGCCAAGGAACAACACGCACCTCTTACTACCCACACAGCCACAAAGGATTGCTAAAGCCATCTCAGCAGCCTTCAAACTTTAAATATTTTGATTTGTCGCTTATATTTGTGCAGAAACTCATGAAAACCATCACATTTCAACAGTACTTATACTCAGGTGTTCAAGGGCAGGTTGGATGGGGCTTGGAGCAACCTGGTCTAGTGGAAGGTGTCCCTGCCCATGGCAGGGGGTGGAATGAGATGAACTTTAAGGTCCCTTCCAACCCAAAGCATTCTGGGATTCAACAGCATAGCATCTGTTTGGGTTTCTTAATAACCCTTCTACAAGGATGGCATATGGTTTATCATCTTTCCCAGGGACTCATCAAAAGTTTTTAGCCCTGGCCCGGCATGTTGATATGGTTTTAAGCTGGCTCCCCGCCAAGTCTCCAAACCTTACCACAAGAAGTCCCCCCTCCCCCTCCAAACCTCAGGGAGAAGAGGGAGAAAAACAACCAAGAAAACCTGAAACGAGAGAGAGAGCTAAAGCAATATATATATATATATTTACACCTATGTTACAGGTATATACAATTGAAATATATATACAATTTCACAAGGGAATGGGAAGGGGGAAGGGAAAAGGAACAAAACCAAAACAAAATATATATGTATATATATATATATATATATATCCCGATTAGTAGCCCAATATCTAGCAACTAAAAGAGTTAGCAAAGAAATATCTCACTACTCTCCTTGGGACAACAGAGAGTCTCTCCGGACCAATCACCAGCAACCTCCACCTCCCAAGGTCGGCAAGGCCTGACCAGGCCTCGCTCCCAACACGGCAGATCAACAGCAGGGAACCTGCACCTCCAAGCCGCCGGAAAAAAGAGAACAAAGGCCTCTCCTCCTTTCTTCTTATAGCCCAGCTTACATAAAAATCGTAGGGAATACTGGGTAAATCTGGGCCCTTCCTTGGTTACAAACTGGTCACCAAGGAAGGCCTAGCCCAAACCACCACACATGTTTAATTACTATGAGAAGTAATGCAGTGTTGCTTAAATTCCATTTATATATTTTTCCCCCTGTTATTTTGTTATCTCCCTCCTAATGTCCAGCAAGGACTAACTGCAACAACTTGTTGAGTTGAGTGGTCTCCATGCCCAGCTCTGCAGGTTCACCCTCCCCAGCCAGGTCAGGTCCAGCAGGACCATTTCACTGACCAGGGTCCACAGTTCCCTGTAACTGGGACACTTGGATGCAGCTGCATCTGATGCTAAAAGGCAGCCAACCCACAGCTGTACAACTGGCCCCTTTACTCCCACATTCAGCTTTTTGCACATGAAAATAACAGCTGCTTTCCTGAGAGTAAAATCTGCAATAGCTTTACAGGCTTTCTCTCCCTGTTTTAGGTTCAAGTGTGAGGAGGATTTCTTTTTAAAATTAGAAAAAGAAATACATTTATGAAGTCTAAAGGAGGCTGGCTCTCTTAGATACACTTTTATTATGTTAGGAAAGCAATATTGAGACTATATTCAAAAAACACTGAATTGGATATTAATTAAGAAGAAGAAAATGAAAGGCAAATGGAGGAGTGGAGCGATTGCAAGTTGTAGTACTTCTCCCAAAGCTAACACTCAAAATTAGTGTTTAGCAGAAGCTCCTCAAAGACACAAACTCATTCCCATCAGAGCCGAGTAGGGCAGAGCGAAGCACCCAAACAAGATCTGCAGGGGTGGTAAGCCACCCACCCACCTGAAATGCAAAAACTAGGTTTAAACAACTATGAAAAAAATACTTCACCTTCTGGGACAGACAGACAGCTTACCCACAGTTTCCTCAAATCCCAAGAAAAGACCACGGTTGCTCAGCCCTTTGCAGGAGACCTGGTTACAGACATTCATTAATTCTCCTTGATTTTTCTTTTCTTTTTTTTGTAAGTATGGCAAAACCAAGAATATTTTTAAATAACACGCGCAAGTCCCACCCAGCTCTTAAATCTTGGTGTTCCCCTTTGGAACACTAAGCAGCCACACAATAAAAACATTCCTCTTAATTTCTTTTTTTTCCTGAACAACATGACAGCACCACACAAATCCAGTTTGGAAAGAGTGCAACTATATGGCCTCAGTGCTGTACAAGGTCCTGCACAGACTGTGCACCTCCCTCACAAGCCCATGATTGGGGATGGTCATGGCTGAGCAAAGAGCCTTTAACTTGAAGCTGATTCAATGGTATTCCTAAGAAAAACCATATAAGTGAGTCCAGATCCCTAGGACAGCATTTAAGGCAAAACAACTGCAAATGCTGGCGTCATTTATAGCCACCAAAATCAGTATAGCCAGCAAATCATCCCCTGCCAGACAACTGATAAACCCAGTCCCAGGAAAATCAGCTCCCAGAGTACTGCGCACCAAAACACCATAAATCCTTCAGGCAGTATTACTGTATTTTTCCATCCCTCTGTTATATGCAAATTCTGCACAACTGAATTCTGATACTGTAGCTGAGCACTCACCAATTATAGTTTAAACAGACTATTTAAAGGTGCCTTCATCCCACTGCAAGAAACGTCATCAGGGTAGCGACAGTGGAGAAGCATCCACCCCAGGAGCTAAGAACAGGATCCTTCTCTCTCCACCTTGTTTCTCTTCAGTTGCATTTTTTATAATTAAAAAATTACATGACGAAGAGCCACGATGTTTTGTCATCCACAGTGAATCATTTAATACATATGTCAGTGCCCATAAATAAACCCTACTGCACCAAGGTGAAGCTGAGATCCTCGAAACTCCAAACACTAAATCCAGAACATCAGTGTGAGAGCTTGAAGCTAAAAAAGAGCAAGGACAGAAACTGTATGTCTGGTTCATCAAGAGCAACAAGTTTCTGTTCAAGATCAGGTTGGATAGGGCTTGGAGCAACCTGGTCTAGTGGGAGGTGTCCCTGCCCATGGCAGGGGGTGGAACTGGATGGCCTTTAAGTCCCTTCCAACCCACTCTATGACAAGTTTTAAAATACACTGAAATAAACCCCAAAAATCATCTGTTTTCCTTAATTTTTTCCCTCACTTTCCTTTTACTAAAAGAGAAGCAAAGTCTAAGTGCTCAGGTTTAGCAAAAATGCTGTGGAGCTTAAACCCAAAAATTAAAAAATATGGACATTCTGCCTGGAAATCATTTCACTCTCCCTCCTGATAAGTCACAACGCAACACTCCCTCATCTCCTTACTTTCCTGTGTGATAACATCTGAGCCCTTTCTATTTATGACACCACCATCACCACCCCTGGAAGCTTTTTCAACATAGTCAGCGTCAGTGCTTGGTTTCAAACCTGCCACACAAACTCCCAAGGAAACTAAGCAACACAAGAAGCAATTTTCGTAAGGAACTGGGTGAAATCAGCTTTGTGTTACCAACGTCACCCTGCCTCCTCATAGCGAGATTATGGGAAGTATCAACTGCTTGCCGGGATGGAAGAGACCCTCTGAAGTCCCCCAAAACACCAGGGAAGAAGAGAAATGCCACGGCAATAAGGGAAGAAGTTGCTTAGCAACTCTGTAAGTCTGACAGCTGGTTGGGTGAAAGAAATTAGAAGTATAAAGGTGAAAGAATTAAACATAGAAACTTTGTCTTCTGCAAGGTCCTCAGCTGACATGAATCACACAATTCAGATGGTTTTTGAAGGGCTAAGTCAGTCTGTTCCCACTGTGGATGCAGGGCAAAAATACCAGGTATCAACAGCTACCCAAGGAAAAAATAAAGCAGCAAAAACCTTGGGAAGGCAGCCTTGATCACCTTCAGGATCTGCACAAAGCAGCCACTTGAGACTTCAATACCCACATGCCAACAACTCCCCTCGCAAGCCTCCCAAAATATGAGTTTCTGAGCAAGCACCAGAGATCAAACTTTAAATACAGCCAAGATGCAAAACCAGGACCGGCAATTCCTCGGGCGCTTGCCAGCTGGCACCAGCTGGAACGGAAGCTGGAACCCCAACAGCTTGGGTACTCCTCTCTTTTTAGGCAATAAAAAGATCTTATACAGGCCTCTGAACTAAAAAAAATAAATAATAATGCTGACCTAAAATGCGACAGGAGGAACGATGTGGGTGCTCACAGAGCCCCGGGTTTAAAGCTGGGCTTACCAAGAGCTTCACATCTCCACCCTAGTACTCCACTCTCCTGGTACACACAGATCTCCAGACAGAGATCCAATAAAACAAGGGAGTTACCTGATGCAAACAAGCATTTCTGTAGACATAGTGGTTAAAAAAAAAACCAACAAAAGTATCGATTTTTGCTATTATTTGACACATAAGATCAATCTGCATGTGACCAGAGCATTTCAGTCTATAACATAACTGATAAAAGTGTAATGGAACATTAATCTTCATTTAAGGATGCTTAAGTGCCTTATTAGGGGGGGAGAAAAGGATCTGATTTTATATGAGGCAAAGTACAACCTCAGAGAGGGACATTAACAGATCCTTTATCGGCGTATAAAACCCCAGACTGGTATTTCAGAGCACAGCAGACCTTTTCAGGAGGAGGGGAGCAGGTAATCCAATTTTACATGATAAAATCCCACACTTTTGTATTTTCCCCATGGTACTCAGCTTCCCTCAATGGTCTGAGAGTGAAAAGCCAGCCCAGGCTGGCGATCTCCCCCCGCAGCCCCGAGGATTTCGCTCCCTGCGAGCGGCCACACACCCTCCCAGAATACCAATGACATGGGATGGCATAACTGGGAATCAAAACAAGGGGCTCCAAAACGGGCCAGCAGATTGCAGGCAGGAACCTCACTTTCAGCAGGAATAAATTCTGTTTATTTTAGCAAATTGAGCTAAAGGCATAAAGTAAATACACTGCCCTGATCACCTCTCGCCCGCCGCAGTGAGGAGGGAATGGGTGTCTCATAGGTGGGGTTTGAGGTGTGCAGAGTGCCCTGTGACACTGCCCTGCCCCACCCCCGAACACTGAATGATTGATTTACTCAAAATTTACCAGAGGAGAATACTCCACTTGCCATCCAAGCCAGCTAGAGGGAAGAGTGGCAAACGCTCTGGAACAATCTGGAAAATTACAGATCAATTGGCCTTACAAGGGTTTGAAATGAGTATGAATTAATGAATAATAGTGTCCGAAAACAACTAGAGAAAGATGTTAAATCAAAAAATTTTATGCTTCAGTCAGGGAAGTCAGTGTGCTTGGCTTTTTTGGATAAAGAAAATGTCACTGCTACTCCAATGTTCAAAAGCCAGCGACAGCATCTTGGAGGGGTTTTATTGGAGAAACCTGGCAAGTGGCTTGAAAGGAACCTCAGACAGTCACCTGGTCTGCCAGAGGGAAAAAAAGAAGGAAATCTTCACAAGAGCATGTTTGCCCTCAAAAGGCTTCAATAAATGTCAGCACAAGGAAACAACTCCTCCAGGAACACTCCAGATCAAGAGCCCAACCCAGGACTGGTGAGTGTTCCTACAGCCTCCCTGCCTTCATTTACTTCTCATTAATCCCTCTCCAATCACAGAGTAAAACATTTCATCAACGAAAAAAAAAAACAAACCTCCACACCAGCAGTATTCCTTAAATACAGAGATGGGCTAAACCCCAGGAAGGAGTGGCCAGGGAAGAGCTACACATGATGGGTGGCACTAACTGTGCAAATTAATCAAGACTAGGGAAAACTGCACAATCCCAAGGGACCAGAGAAAAGCCAGACAGCTGAGCTGCCTGAACTTGAAATAAACTTATCTTGACAAGCACAAGGTAACACAGATTAGAAGGAATAACGTACAACTGTGACCCAGGCTTTACTGTAGACAGCTCAATGACAATGTTTCACTGGGATTCAGAAAACTCAGTGAAAACGTGACAAAAAATAACTCATAAAGCTACATCGGCACTGAGATATTTTATTTCTTGCCTTCATTTCATTATTCACCATAGGATATTCTGCATACTGAATTAAAATATTAAAAAAACCTAAATCAAAACAGCCCAAAGGTTCATTTGTACTGATTTGTACAGCAAGATGAGCTATAACAGATACTCAAATTTTATTTTGGTGATCAAGATTATCTCTTGCAATCATCCTCACATACATTTTGTTCATTTTTACCAACAGTCAACTGGTCTTACAACCAGAAGGCTTCACCCTGATAGGTTGTAATTCAACAGAACTCACAAATGCTAAAAATCCCTCTTGAAGGCATAGCACCATTTCATAGCAAGTTCTAGTCAGTGGAAAACACTCAGAAGAGCTGTCATGATGTGGCATCATAACATGCAAGACAGCTCTTGCATGTTATGCCTGTCTCATTCAATAATCTCTGCTGAAAACCCCACGAGCATCTTGCACTATCAGTAGACCCATAAGCTGTTGCTCCTCTTCCCCAGTTCCTACAGACCAGGGGATCTTGTTTACCCAGATTAATTTTTCATGCTTAGCATGAGAGGTTCCATATGCCCATCCCAATGCATTCCTTAAGAAGGAAGAATTTATATTCTTCAACAGCATCACAGTCAGCTTATGCTACCAGACAGCTCCTTGCTAACAGCCCTTCATTAAGCCTTCAGCTCAATGCTAAACTCCCCGTTCCATGAGCTGCCCTGTCAATAGATGTTTCTCCTGTAAATAAGCATCATATTTTGTACAAGGAGGCTCAATACATGTTTACTCCCACTTCCCTGCACTGAAGGCAACAGACTCTTCCCCCTTCGATCACTTGCTGTTGGTCCCACACACCTGATCTTCACTTACCTCACAGTAAGAGACTTGAATTTCTTGTTTTCAAGAAGTATTCTGGACTGGCCTTTTAGCCTAGAAAACCTTCAGAGCAAAACTCTACATGAGTTTTGTTTTTTCTCTTAGACATTTTATGGAAGTCCATTAGATGTTTCATACAAATTACCGCTTGCTGGAGGCAAAAGCCCGGCCGTCTTCACCTCCTCTAGACACCCCTACCCTTGGTTCAAAGGGAAAAACTTGTGTCTTCCAACCCTCTGAGGTAAATGAGGCAAATCTAGTACAGGTCATGACTGGGTAACTGAGCAGCAGCTGTGGGTATCTCTGAATACGTGTTCGTGTTCTCCTCTACACCCTTCCCTCTGGCATGAAAGTGTCACAAAGGTGTAAGTGCCTGTACATATATATATGTATATATAATATATAATGCCAGTCCTTACCTCCTCCTCCCGTGGTGACAGGCTCTCCCAGCTCAAACAGATTTAACAACACTCTGTGCTGGAGCTTCTGCCAGCTCATTTCCAGGGCAGAAAACATCCCTCATCCTCTTAAACATCAAAATTGCTTTCCAGAGGGGCTGGAGGGCAAGCTTTAAAACTACTTTTCTGTTAATTATCCTAACACTCTTTTTTAAAATAATTTCCAAAACTCGTTGCAAAGACTTTCCACGATTATAAAAGCTATACTTATTTATTGCCTTTAATTTAAACCTCAAGTGAGTTTGATTAATATTAATCCAAATGAGATCTCCCCCCGCCCTAAATAACACCACTGCATGGCACTTCTAAATTAAAGCAGGATATTCTGTTATCCTGCAGCTTTCCTCTGAGGAGATGTGAAGAAATGTTTGCAGGATAGGAAGGATGGGGTGGGGAAGGAAGAGCCCATAACCTCTGCAACACGTGCACATCAAGCTCCCTAAGCCAAGGGACTCGCAACGACTCGAGATGAATTTTCAGTAATCCTGGGAAACTTCATTTTTGACAGAAACAACCCAAGCCTTCAGATTTATGCAATTTCTTCTTGATGCCAAGCAACAGCCAGCAGCCTCTGCTGAGTTGTGTTCTGGTGGTTCAGGTTAAGAAAAAAACGTGAAATCACAGCAGAATTCCAGATGCCAAGCAAAGAAATTGCTGCATAACCTGTCAGGGTTATGCTCTCCACGCTGCTTTCAAGTCTGAGATTAAACGTGTAAAGTATTGCTAATACATTTAATGTCTGGCTGAGCATCACATTCAAGTGTCAAAGAAATATCTTGCAACAGAGCAAACACCTCTGGTTGCAACAAATGGGTTTTAATTGAAACACAGCTCTTCAGGAGCATCCCTTTGGTATCTGCTATGAAAGCACTACTTTTAGCACTGTATCACTTGGAAGTTGTTTTGTTTGTTTGTTACTTTTTTCCATTAAAAACAAAGTATTTGTTATGCACTGATGATATCCTTATTATGCAAAACAAAACTTTTCACACTGTAAGTTACCAAAGATGTTAAAGCAGGAGATAGGCACAAAGCCTAAATGCTGAGAAACCTACAGTAAAGAATAGTTTCAGAAACCTTCAGATACTACTAATATCCTTTCTGAAATGTAGAGCTAGAGCTGGAGCTTCACATTATGGTGGATGAAAAAACATACATGAAAACTAAAATAAATAAAAGAATTTGCTCTTGCCATTCATAGAATCCCAGAATGGTTTGAGCTGGAAGGGACCTTAAAGCTCATCGTGTTCCACACCCTGCCAAGGGCGGGGACACTTTCCACTAGACCAGGTTGCTCCAAGCCCTGTCCAACCTGGCCTTGAGTGTGATATATCCTATCCCTTGCAGTAAATAAACTAACAGATAATTCTATCAAAACAGCAGGATAACAGTACAATTTGAAATCATAAAAAAGTATTAAAGGGTTTTCCTTGGTTTTACCCTGCTTTAAATTTTGCTCTCATCTGCCGAGTGTTGCGTTTTGTTTTCCTGTTTTAGACAACAAAAGAACATGTGGAGTTTGATGGGAAGCTCTCACACAACTTCTCTCTGCACCCACAAATATTTGTCTCTGAGTGCACATACCTTGAATTTCTTTGCTTTAGTCCCTGCCAACAACAGCCCCTCCAAAAGATGATGAAATGTTCACCAAGGACCTCCTCAATTCGTACCTGCTCAGACTGTAAGGCCCTAGTGGAGGCAAATTATTTACAAAATTGGGTTTGAACAACCTCAAATGTCAAAGTAACTTGTCTCGTTTCAGCAGTCCGGTACCAAGAGCTGTCTGACAAAGAATGCTGATGTGGGGGTGTACAGAGAAGATGAAGAGTGACTGTAGCACTGAAGGAGAGCAAATTAAAACACTGACCTCCTGTGCTAACCAAACCCACCCCAGCTTATCCCCAGTCACCCGAGGAGAAGGGAGGTCACCCTGGGATATCAGCCCTGCTCCAGCCAAACACATCCACACCACTTCCGAAGCTCCTGAAGCACACATGGAAACAGCAGATGACATTTTTTATAATTCCTATTCTTTATTTGAATATTTCTTTAGCCTGATGCTATTTTATCATTTAGGTTTAAATTTATAATAGCTCTGGCCTGAGAGAAAGCTTCTCCAAGGCCACAGCTCACCTGAGAGCTGAACCCTGACTCCATTAAACATGATTCCTGCCTTGCTTGTGATTGTTACCTGAAGAGATGCTGCTGAAGCAGATTACAGAGAAGCAGATTACAGTATTTATACTGTAAATACCAATTCAAGTGTGTAAACAGCTGATACAAATCACTCCTTCTCTTACATACAGATGTTGTTGGCCTACAAAACATCTATCTTCTAAATACCAGTAAGATCTTATCTCTTATTCTTATTTTTTCTCCTTGCACCTGAAAATCCCCTTCTTGGTGTCTCTGCAGCCTTTTTCACCATAGCTTTCATCATGAGCAACCTGTTCTCCCTGAAGTATCCCCACAGACACATGATGAAAGACCAACCACACCTATCCTAGCATGAGTTATGTGCTGGAATTTTTCTATAAAAAAACTGCAACCCCATAAAAACCACCGTCTTCTAACACAACATGGGCAAGAGAATAATTCCAGCAGGGATTAAGGATTCCCCTTGCAAAGAATTGTATTATATCACCAAATGTTTTACCCAAGGTGAAGAAAAACTTTGCCTTCACCAGAGAGCCTCTGCTCCAACCCTGTGCCACGAGACAGGTCTCCTGGCAATGCCACCTGAACGTGTCTGTCACTGACCCCATCAGCAGCTGCATCATAAATCCTCAGCATTCATAAAGTTCCAGGTGGGATGTCCAAACCTACTGGGAACTGCTTGGGCAAACCAGTGGAGGAGGACTGGGAGCAATATTATTCCTACCTGACTCATCTCCCACAAAAACACAGTTCCTCTGTGCATCCTTAACAGCCCAAAAATTTGCCATGCAAAAATGGAAATCTCCACTAATCTCCTGGATCAAAGAGAAGCTTAAAGCTTTAGGGATTTGGCTATCCTAGGAATGATGTTCTTAGAGAACTGCATATATGTTGGACCCCTTCGCTTCTGACGTTTTTAATAGCATTTAAAAAAAATAGTACCCCGAGTTTATCCTTTAAAATGGTGATATGCTGCATTGGAAATCTGAGGGTTTTATACAAATTATATCATTAGTACTTGAACAAAAAGATCAAGAAAAATGTGTTGCTTTTTTTCATTGTGTAAGTGCAGCTATAATTTTTAAGAAAAAGCTGGGTTTCTGCCAAGAAAAAAGCCTGTAGTAGAAATTCTTTGGGGGAAAAGCATCACGTCCTGTTCAGTCTGTAGAATCCTGAGTATTCCTGAAGGTGAGCAAAGAGCTGGGGAGCATCAGTTAAAGGTCTGAATGCTATTGCAATGCAATCAGGAAACCATAATAATAAGAAATATAAGCAGACTTGGTAAAATGCATTTTAACATAGCATCTTAAAAAAATCATACCTTCCAGGCCCCACGATAGCACCATTCATTCATTCTGCTTTATAAATCATCCCTCATAAGCCAAATGGTATGAAAGGAGATATTCATCAACTGCCATGAGTATAATGATCAAATGGGTGATCACTGCTGACATGTGAGGGGCACAACCTCTAAATGCAATAAAAAAGCACTTTTACTGGAAAAACCAGTGTTTGCAGAGCTGATGGAGTAAGATGCGACTCCGCAAAGATCACAGATATAATTGTACAAGAGGCATACAAGCATTTTTCAGCACATTATCCATTTTCTAAAGCAATTTGTATTTCAGGAAAAAACCCCAAAGCAAACCCAAATCCGCCTTCCTTTACCAAAGAGCCCGAGCTCCAACAGCAGAGCCAGCGGCGCTCCAGTTGTGAAGAGTAAACATGTAACAGGAAGGTAGAGCAGAGAATAAAAGCTCTGCACAGACAATGATAAATTGAAATTGCAAATTAAACGTCTTCTCAGATTCCTGAAGCTCCCTCAAAAGGAGGGAGCCTGAGCCCATTCAGGAACCACAACGATGGCATTTGGATTCCAGGCACAAGCAAGACATGCTCGCTGCCGGCAGTACCGGGCTGGGTGAACAAAAGGAGAGGGTGGAAAATACTACTAACTTTATAACTTTAAAAAAAAAAAAAACAGCATTTTGGGGTTCATTATTTCCTGTATCTCAAATTCTCAGAGAAGCACAAGCCTCAGGTTCACTGGAAAACATGCTTCCAGTGTCTAAAGGGGCTCCAAGAGAGCTGGAGAGGGACTTCAGACCTGATCAAGGATTATCTTCCTTTTCTGCCTCCTCCAAAACTTTACTATGACAGCGAACCCGTATGCAAAAAATTCAAATACACACAATCTTCAACATCCCCACTCAGCATGACATCCCATAGGGCTTCCCTTGTGAGAGAAGTGTTTTAGTTCTTACAAGTCAACCAACACGCTCACTGAAGTGGCACTCCCTCGGGAAAACATTCAAATGAGCTCTCCTATTAAATTAAAAAATAGATCTGCCTGCAGTTGTTTAACATGCACTTGAGTTCCTCTTACAACAGGGCACCCTTCAGTATTCAGAAGGAGCATGTACTCATACTATTCAATTATTTTCTTGCTAAAGAAATATCAGACCCCTGAAATAAAGGTTAACCATTTTTGGTGTGCAAACACGGTGTATGAAGATATTTAGGACACCACTCACATCATTAATGAAAATATTGCATTTATATGTAGTGTATAAGCATGAAATTCAGTGAAGAAAACTGACTGCAAGATGCAAAAGCAGGTTTAAAAATGGGTGCTATTATAATTCAGTAACATTGAAAATCCAAGTGAGGACAAAACCCCACCAGTCTTAACTCTATACAAACATTTTATTGCATGGTAGTTCTTTTGAAAAGAATGATCTGTAATAGAGGGAGGTTTGTGCATCCTTGGCAGGACTTTTTGTCTAGTAAGTTTTGACCAAGACCTTTTTCAAGACTGTAAAGACAACTTCCCTGAAGAGAGGTGGGGAATCATCTTATTGGATCCCTTACCCTTTATATAGATATATGTATTTATATTTAATTATATATTTATATTTATATATATTTACCTCAAGCCTTTATATTTTTTTTTTTAAACCAATGAGTTCAGTTTCATGAGCTGTGACTCCAGATGAAGATGCAGAGATGTGCTTCCACAATGACACATTTATCAGTCTGCTCCAGGAAATCCTAACACCAGGATAGTTGGGATCACGGATTTATGCTCCAACCATCCTGTCCCTTGTATAAAGAATGGTTACCACAAGCTACCTGTACTGCACAGCTGGAAGCAGGACCCTCCAGTGCCAATGAAGGGATCAGGAAACTGCACCTTGGCTGTGACAGAGCAGGGCAGCAAAGGACAGGGAAAACATCCTGTGACAGAGGGATCTGCTCTTCCATGGGCCAGGAAGAGAAAGGTCGTGTAATCTTCATAGAGCACAATTTGAACACAGTCAGAGAAAAAAAATAATTGTGTTGCTTCCAATCAGTTGGGAAAAATGTCAGTAAGGCCAATTATCAGTGCTTTGGTAGGCCTCCAATCCCAAAAAGGAAGTAAAATCTGCCTCTTTTGTGTGTACGTGTTTTGTTTGTAAGTAATGGAAGGAAAACACTTCTATTAAAAAGAGAAAATAAATTGTTATAGTTCTCACTATCAGCCTTTGCTTTCTGCCACTCGTGAAAAGCAAGTTCCTGTGTATGGTACCATTGGAGTGCACTGGCAGTAAGAGATTTCACTGCCACGCTCCAGACTGAGCAGCACTGCCAGGCAGGTCAGTGCCATGGGAATGCAAGGAGCTCCTTCCCAAGGCTCTGGGCAGATGAGCAGGACAAGGCACTCCATTCCTCAGCACCTGGCCCCAGAAGGACAAACACTCACACAGTTACTAAAACAGGGACTGAAGTGTGCGCAGTTGTTCTGCCTTTTGCTGCTGGGAAAGCTGCATTCACAACTGTCTGCAGAAACAGCATCTCCAGTGCTTCCCTAATTCTTGTGCTTGAAAGGAAGAGTTTCAGATGACAGCAGAAGAGAAGAGATCGATAATGGGAAGCAAAAATTTAGTGGGAAATAATTCAAACGCGACACTGTTAATTAATTAAACACGCAAAGTACTTCCAGAAGCAGCAAGGGATAAAGGAAAAAAAGCCAAATGCTCCATCTATTGTAAACAAGTGTGAACACAGAGAATAAATATATCTGCCTTCCAAACTGGGATTTGACTTTCTAATCCCTTTTCTACAGATTTCAGATTTGCTTCTTTTTTAAATACACGTTCTCTGAAGGATGTCTCTGCAAAACTGAGACAAGAAGTAAATATTTCAGCATTTAGAAAAGAAACAGGGAAAACTGTTTGTTGTTCAAGATTCCTTGAAGTCCTCAGAACACAGCAAACAGCTTATGCTCCTGTTTAATATAACGGATTTACCAGGATGTCAGTAAACAGTATTCCTTGTTACCAAACAGGCAGCAGAGAGCTCTAACAAGCTCAGAACAATTCCAGGCACAATTCATAGGGTTTCAGATAAGAAAGGAGGAGTTGAACGGTTTAAATCAGCTTGTGGAGGAGAGGAGAGGAGAGAGCAGCATTCAATGTCATTATTACTTGAATATCTGTAGGACGTAGGAGTAGCATGGGAAAGAATCCCACTGTGCTGGACACTGTGTAAACATGGAGCAAGGGCAGTCTCCTCCAAAGAGCCTGTCATTAAAGCAGAAAACAGAAGATAAACAAACACCAGCACAAGGTCACACTGAAGACAATTTGCAACTCCTACTCAAACTAATTTTACTTCTATAGAACACACTGAAAAACTCAAACCAGGTTCAACAAGGAACACTATGACTGCTATCATCCAGACCTTATAAAATGCTGCCTGTTCCAGGCATCAGGACCAGTTTGCAGAAGATGGAGGGAACCACGCAGAAGATGGAGGGTACCACAATTCCCATCCTTACACAGGGGCAAAACCAGACAACTAAAAATAATTGCAGCAGGTTCCAGACTAAAATAGATCAGCCCTCAGGCCCTGAACACAAGGAATCACCCCCAGCTCCAAAGAAGGTGTCCTGGTTTAGGCTGGGAGAGAGTTAATTTTCTTCTTAGTAGCTTGGTACACAGCTGAGGTTTGGATTCGGCAGGAGAATAATGTCGGTGTTTTAGTTGTTGCTGAGCAGTGCTTACCCCAAGTCAAGGACTTCCCAGTGTCCCAGGCTCTGCCAGCGAGGAACTGCACTCCAGGAGGGAGTATGGCCAGGGCAGCTGATCCCAAATGGCCAGGGGGATATTCCAGACCATGGAATGTTATGTCCAGTGTGCAAACTGGGGGGAGCTGGCCAGGAGGGGCTGATCACTGCTGGGG
This sequence comes from Manacus vitellinus, assembly GCF_001715985.3. Lineage (NCBI taxonomy): Eukaryota > Metazoa > Chordata > Aves > Passeriformes > Pipridae > Manacus > Manacus vitellinus. Next base: position 883,107 of record NW_021940744.1, on the reverse strand, counting down.
CTGGGCATCAGTCAGTGGGCAGTGAGCAACTGTGTTGGGCATCACTTGACTGTCTTGGGTTGTATTCCTCTCTTTTTATTATCTCTCTTTTCATTACAATATTATTAGTATTATTATTATCATCATTATTCCTTTATTTCAAGTATTAAACTGTTCTTATCTCAACCCACAGATTTTACCTTTACCTGATTCTCCTCCCCATCCCTCCAACCTATTAAACCACGACAGGTGGTTTATACAACCACATCTACTCACTTGGGGCCGAGGCAGCAAACCTGTAGCATCAGCAAAGCATGCCATGCTCATGGACAAAACTGATACTCGGGACACTGCCAGGCCCCTGGCACGAGCAGCTTCATGGGAAAAAGGGAGTAAGCCTTTTGGGGGGAGTTTTATGGGGAAAAGGGAGATGTGGATAGGTCAGGGTAAGTGTTATATATACAAACTGACGAGGAGAGACACGCAGTGATTGACGCTGTATATAATAAACACAACTGGTAAGAGTCTAGACAGGCTTTCAGTGTGTAAATATCAAGTTATATGAAACATGCTGGAGGGGACTTGCAGCAACCTCTAATTTTAAGATTCTACCTGAAGTTTAAAAAAAACATAGCAATACCCTCCCTGGCTCCTTCCCCAAGCAGATTCTGCTGATTTGCCTAACTAGACAAATCAGATAAAGCCTGTGATTTATAAATACCTTTCAAGTTTATTCTCAATAGGTAAATTGAGAAAAACTATTGCTTTGGGGTTTTTTTTCCTTGAAGAAAAAGTGGGTGAGGGAGCAGAGTCCCCTTTCCCTTGATCGCTCACCTTTCCCCTTCTTCCTTCTTCATTCTCCCAGTGAGCTACAAAACTGTGTTGTGCCCAGCACCATCACTGTCCTGCCCACTGCACACAGGATGGCTGTCATTTTCCCCCTGAGAACAACATGAAAATAGTTTCCCATTGCGTTGTTCCCAAACATTTTTGCCTAAATTATTAAAACACAACGTTAACTCCTCCTGCCACAACCCTTCTGCTCTGTAAACGCTTCCCACAGAGGACAACTGAACCATCAATCCTTTATATAATCTCTCCAATTTCAGAAATACTCTGCAAGTATCAGTATTGCCCTTAAAACTCCTCACGGGTTTTGGGATGGGCAGCAACGCCAGAAGATGCCTACACTACATAAAGTGCTGATTAAAGTTTAATAAAAGATTTAGCAGTCTGAAATGGGGGTTTGATCTTTCACTCAATGAAGTGACCCCCCAACATGACCCTACTGAACACAGGGAGGAGAATTGCAGAGGGATGAGGAGAATTGTATCAAGAAAACTCAAATGGTAAGAGCGACAGATGGTTCCTCTCAAATCAATCCTCTTGGGGGCGAAAATAAACCACTGTTTTTCTGCTGGATGCAAAGCCATCAGGTGTAACCCACCTGTCTCACAAGAGTGACCCCTCTGTGCCTCCACATCTGCGATGCTCCACCACAGAGCATAACGAAATATGGACAAAACTGGATATTTTCCCCACACAGCCTGCTCTTCGGGCCGATTCCTTCTGAAAAGCTGCTTTTTTAGCCCTTCTTTTAAAGAAAAAACTCAGATAATGGAGGTTTTTGCAGACCCACGTGGAAAAGCTGAAATTGCTTCAGGAGGCTCCCCAATGGAGAAACACCAATACAACAGTGAGTTTTTAACAACAAATCTGAATCCCATGAAGAAAGTTACTATTTTAGGCAACTTAATACTTTCCCCCTCCTTATCAGAATAGTACTGATTTTCTTTTCAGCCAAAGCACTTCAAACATACACATACTTCCACCACAACAACTTGAGGGCTCAAAGTTACACACGTGCCAAGAGGGTCTGGTGGAAGACGACCAAAACTACCAGCAAAGGCTTCTGGACCAGCAGTGAAGTGACTGGCTTGCTACAAGAACTTCCATGGCCCACTGTGGACCAAAAGCAACACTACATGTTTATTTTATTAAAAACGAGTTCATTTATCTTAAATATGTCTGACATCACCATCATTCAGCATCAGATGCCTTTCTCCAGCTCTGGTCTCCTCCCCTCCTTCGGGCTTCCAGTAAAATTAGACCTTGAATTAAACTTCCAGTAAAATAATTACAGTTGGCAGGTATTTTTCAACACTGATTTGGAAGCCAAGAAACCAAAGCAACACAAAACAAAATCAAGTCAAGCATTACTCAACTTTTCTCAGAAACAACATGTTCTGTAGATCAAGTATTTTCACTGGTGGACGGTTTTGCTCTACCACTATTTCACATGCCCTATGAACTTCACAAAAGCACTGGTTGGGTAGCTTAAAAAATTTTCCTATTATAAAAGAGGGAAAAAAGTCTTAAGTCCTTCAAAACAACAACAGTAAAAAAATGACAACAGAGAGAAAAGAACCTCCTCAAAACCAATGGACATTTTTTGTGGAGAAAACAACAAAAAGAAAGAGAAAAGCAAAAAGTACCAACAACTCTTTTCAAAGCACATCTTCCACCAGCCTCTGTGGGAAAAGGACAGGCTTTGGAAGCTTTCCTGAAATCCACAATTTAAGAAGAAAAGGCACCATCTCAGTCCCCTATCCAAGAGAGGGACACTTGTGGCTGGACAGGAAAATACTGAATTTACCTCCTCAATCTTCTCCACAGCTGATAAGGACACGGCACAAATCGGTACTCACAGTTTCTGCACTACGTAGGATACTTTTATTTAAATTCAAGTAATGTCAATTCTCAGTGAGGCAACCCAAATCTGCTGCTCCATTTTTACTGGCAGGTATTTAATTACAGAAAGCTCCCTTGTCATCAGTTGGTAACCATTAAATCATGTTGATCTTCACGGAAATATAGCATTCTCTTGCTAAAATTTTGTGAACCTAGGGGATACACCATTTCTAATACATAATTTCATAGCTTCCCATGTGTTTGCTATCATTCTCAACGGTTCGTTTCAAATTTGTTGGAAAAGGTTTATGCAGTACAAGACTTCACCCTAATTTCTACCATAAAATCACAGAATCATGGAATCCCAGAATAGTTTAGGTTGGAAGGGACCCTAAAGTCCATCTTGTTCCAACCCCCTGCCATGGGCAGGACACCTTCCACCAGCCCAGGTTGGTCATGCTGCATCCAAAAGGAGTCCTATTTGTATCTGTGGAGATCTTTAAGAAATCCTTCTACATGGGACCAGACCAACATCAAAAACCAGAAGGGACATGGGCTGAGTGGTTTTATTTCCAAGCCTTTTGGTTAAACACTCTCCCTTCTCACATACCACCTCTGGGATCTCTCTGCTCAGAGACACAGGTGCCCATATCCCACAATTTGGCTTTTCTTCGCTTGGAGCCAAGCACACAAACCCACCGTGCTCACAGCCCCCACGCCTGGAGCAGGATCCCCGAAGGACATTTCCCTCTAGGAAGAAATTGCCATAGTAAAGCTGCTTCTCACCCAGACAACCTTTGCCAAAAGGTCTGGAGTTTTGTGCTCAAGGGTTTGTTTTCTTTTCAGTCAAAATGTGAAACCAGAAAACAGCAAAAAAGATGACGTGATGGCCCTGTCTCAGATTCCTCACATCCAGAACCAAGGCTGGCACTGTTCTCAGCGTTCACGAGACACCCTCCTTCCCCCCGAACCTTCTCGGTGGACTCACTAACCGTGCCTGACTCATCTGAACATGGAGAAAGGACATCACTCCTTCTTGGCATTATGCTGCTCTTGAAGAGGGAAATGTTAGTGCCACATGGAAGAGTCAAAACCAAAAAGTGCATCTGTGTTGACCCCCCGGCACCCACCCAAAAGGAACATGGCAACATGCGATGAATCAAGACAGTCCCCCCGAGCCCTGGGGTCAGGCTCTGTGCTCTGGTCAGGCCGTAAAGCAGTGCCAGACTTTCACATCCCAGGCAACATTTCGCCATGTTCTGTTTTTCTAGCAATTCCATGGGGGAATATTATGAAAAAAATGAACATCACTCTAACAATTTGCACAATATCTGGGGAATGATAGAAGGGGAAAAAAATAGGGTTGAAGGAAAAAGCAGCAGCTTTCACATGCAGAAGCACCACACAGAGGAACCAGTCCTTCACATCATTTCTAAGCAGCCTCCATCACCACCATCACTTTCTTTTGCATGCAGATGATATGTTAACAAGCCCTTTAGATAATTTAGTCCATATATACTGTGTAGGTGTTTGCTAAAACACTAATGCCATTATCCAGTCAACACAATGGGCACACTTTCTACTTCATTGCTTTAAAAAATTGTTAGAAGAGGTCACAGAAAAATCTTAAAAGGGAGAGAACTCCATTTTCAGAAGTATTTTAAGTCAGTTCACCTCCAGTTTATTCTTCACCAGAAGCAAGGCTGCCACCAGAGAGCCGTTTCCTCCTGGCATTGCTAACTCAGCACTCACTTCATTCCCACACTTTATCATTCCCTTTCCTGTTTTTGTACTCATTGCTGCCTTGAGAGGATGATGAGTAGGGGCAGGAGGAAAATCGAGATGGGAGCCCTCGTCTTTCTGAGCGGCCACCTCAGGAAGTGAAGTATTTAACAAACACACTGAAACGCTGATCTTTAATTTTCAGGTCATTCAGCCAAAGATGTGACGTGCAGAAAGGAAAAAGTGATGTCCTAACAACTCCTGAGGTTTCAAAAATAACAATCCTGTCCATCCAGAGAATCATACCTAGCACTTCTTTCTCTCTCTGTACCTACACCACTTCTTTCTCATCCCACATCTTTAAAAAATTCAGGATTTTTAACAAAAAGTGAACAAGGTTTGACTGCAAACATCTTTTGCCAGGATAACTCTCAAAATTGCCTAAAGGCTTGAGACACTCAGGTGCTTTAACTAATAATTGAACAGGACATTGCATTTTGTAGGTGGCTCTGAGACCTTTGTCAGTGCTTTTTTTCCCCCACATAAACACAGTGAAGATGACTCTGGAGATGAGTCACTACTGAAACAACAGAATAAACTCCCATGAAATGCTGTGAGGTTTGTGTTTAACATTCTCCAGCTCCTTTTTTGGAGCACTTGGCAAGGCTCTGGCAAACGCTCCTCCCACAGAAATCAAGCAGTGATTTTATTTGTCAGTGAAATACATCTAGAAGTGCTTAAATATTCATTTTAGTCTCCATTTATCTTCTGCCTCAAGCCTGCTCCCTCACAAAGCTGACAAAGGAGAACGGAAAGCCACAGAGAGCAGAGGAACTGCTGACATGAAAAACACAACCAAGACAGGTTTCCAAAGCTCCAGCCCACAGGAGATGCTTGAGCAGATTTGCTGCTGTAGCTGCATCCTGACTCTGAAGATCACCTTAGACGAAATGGTTGAATATGTACAATGCTAGAACATGGTTTAGATTGACTTTCACCTCTCACAAGTTCAGCAGCAACATCCTTTGGCTAAAGGTCAATTAACACATTTAAATGGAGGGTGAAAATGCAAGTTAAAGGTCAGCGAGGCTTTGGTGCTAAGCAGCCAGCAGAAACCAAGCCTAAGCCCAGCCCCACTGTTGCCATGGTCTGTCTGCACCACACCCACCTGCTCTCCAAAAATCCTTACAGACCTGTACACGTTTCCTTAGACACCATCACCAGAATAATTATAACAATCCCATTCAATCTGCACATAAATCACTAATTAACTCAGAACATGCAAAAGGTACCTACCCTGGAATTGGAGCAGTGTCCCTGTCTGTCACCAACACTAATCTCAGGGTCATCAGGGGACACTGGCACTTACAGCTGTCCTGCAATCTGCCCTACTGTATCTGCACAGGTCCTATTACTTACTTAATTACCCTTATTACCTTCTCGCTCTCTACAACTCCGACAGGAGGGTGCAGCCAGGTAAGGATTGGTCTCTTCTCCTTGGTAACAAGTGACAGGACAAGAGGAAACGGCCTCAAGTTGCACCAAGGGAGGTTTAGGTGGGATATTAGGGACAATTTCTTCACTGGAAGGGTGATCAGGCATCATTATTATTAACGTTACAAATACCCCTGGACACCTGTCCCTTTGATCAGGGTCACTTTTCAGAGGTGTGTCCATTTACACCATTCCTGCTCCACACCTGCCCAGGGTACATATCTCCTTTGAGGCAGCGGGGACCGGGACCAAGCAGCATGAAGAGTGACACAGGTATGGCAGCACTCAGTGCTTTGTGCAAGTCATCTTACCCAGAGGGTTTAGCACAGCCCCCTGGTAACGGGGGAGCAGCAGAAGCGGGTGGGAGCTGCAGATGGGCAGCCACAAACCCACACCCACGTGGTGCGCAGCAGATGGCCATCCACCACTGCCTCTGACTCCCAAACACCATTTCCTAGCACTACCAAGTGAGAGCAGCAGTTTCTGTGATGAAAAAAATGTTTATACACACATGCACACAAATAATCAGTGCTTCCCATTCACTTCAAACAGAATTCACAGAAGCAGGACCTTTATTAAAGGTCTTTTCTTATATGCTTGCCTTTGTCTTTTGTTTTGTATCCTTGTTCATGTTCACATTAAATGAATAAAAATACATTGTAGTTGGTTTACAAAGCATTCTCTTATAAAAAAAGCTGATGTGGACCCTGAGATTAGCTCCGTTGGTTAGAGCATGGTGCTAATAACACCAAGGTTGTGGGTTTGATCCCTGTATGGATAATTCACTGGACTCGATGATCCCTGTGGGTCTCATCCAGCTCAGAATATTCCATGATTCTGTAACTTGTTTGAAAGACAAAAACACAGAAAAGAAACAGCGTTCTTATCATGGACTAGACCCACACTTGTTCAACTGCATGCCCAGAACAAAGGCACGACTCAATCTGCAAATCCTACATAGACATTTTTGTCATATAAACTGGCAGCAAACCTCAGCCAAACCTAGTGGGCATTAAAAGTGAGGAGGGGACTTTGAGGGATGGCATGGGGTCCCAGTATTCTCACTCAGCTCAAAGAATAGAGGCATTTTGGGGGACTGGACATTACAAACCCTTAGTGCTTAAGAGTCCCTGGCTGATCACTTCAGTCATTACAGGCTGCCCTCAGCTAAGGCAGGAATCTGATGGAGAACATCAGATTACTATAAAAGTTATATTTGGACTAAAAAATAGTATTCTGTTTGACTGTGCATAGATGAGTAGAAAACATGAGGAAAAATGCTATTTTGCAGACTTCAGGGGAAAGAAGTGAAATCTTAAAAAAATTTACCAACTCCAAAAGTAAATTAATTTTTCTGCTGGCTTAAAAGAGACTAAAAATAAGGATGTTTCACCAAAACAAATTATTAAGTGTATAAACATGAAAAGGAGTTTTCCCTCCAGCAAGCACTTGTACACCACAGACACTGAGTAACAACACTCAAGGAGCAAGTGCACTCACAGCATGCTCCAAATTCACTATTTCAATTAGACAGTCAGTCCCTTAACAGATGACAATCCATCATTCCTCAGAGATTGCAGGAATACCAGCACTTCTTTTGGCACTCATCTGAGAGGAAGATGAAAAAACAATGTAAAGAAATGAAGGACAGGTAACACCCCTCTCCCCCCCAGAAAATTTTTTTTTAATTTGACATTAAACTTAATTATATTCCTCTGCTTTCCAGAACTGTTGTTATCCAATAAGCTCAGCAGAGGACGTAAGAAACAAATTAAGAAGCAACTCCTTCTGCAGGAGGCCTGCAGTGGAATCCCCTGATCCCCCAAGCCATCCTAGGCAGACCTCACAAGCCCATACAACACTTTGAAGATGAGCTGAAAATGCAGAATTATTCCCAACAACTGCATTCTGTTGGACTAAAGATCCACTTCATCCTGCACTCAAGAGAAACCACGGTTACCTGGCAAGGGGTGTAGGAATACAGATCAGGTCAAGGTGAAACCACCCCGTAACGCTCTCTACTACACCAACCCAAATACAGGGGTAACTTTTTCCTCTTCAATTCAATGTGCAACTAAAGTTGCAGTAAGTGCAACACAGCAAGTCAACATGGATTGATCATCACTGCACAGGGTTACTTACTGGGCTCCCCTGTCCATTCCCCTGTTCCCCACTCACCCTTGGTTGCTCCTCCATACCTTGTGAGCCTTGGGAAGCCAATCCCCTTGCCAAAAGACAAGACTGTGCTTTCCAAAACAACACCTGATCTCATCTGGAGTTTCCTTGCACCAACATAACACAATTAGTAATGTGCTGAGGGGAAATTTAAGAAGAGCAAACTAAAACAGGAAATGGTGTTAGGGCTGGCAAAGAGGAAGCTCCATAGTAAATCATTTTAATTCTTAAGTGAAGTTAACCAAGGAATTTCTTAAGAACTTTTTAGAAACTCTTCAAAATGTTAAACCAATAAAGAGGACCCCCACAAAACAACTGTCTGTTGCCTAAGACTTTGCAGATACCGCACACACGAACTTTCCCTCTCAAAACCAGCACTAAAGCATTTCTTCCTGGATACAAAGCCCTACTGCAGCAGGCACAGTGCTCCATTACCTCTGCTGGCCTACAAGCCAGCTCCTGTCCTTTGGTGTCCTGCCAGGACTTCTCCTGTCAAATATGCTGTGTGCCAACACAAGCGGCAACACGAAACCCCGCGGAAATTCGTGCTGGTTTGGCTCTCGCAGGTCACTGCGTAACACGAGACAGCACGGGTGGTGGACACAGAACACAAACACAAACAAGCCTCCATGCACAAAGCAGGACCTTTAACCAGGAGAAGCTACTGGAATCAGGAGCCACTGTATTCCCACAGCCGGTGCTTGCGGGGTCGGCCGCTGTCCCCTTCCCCAACAGTGTGTCCGTGCCACGATGAGACTGTGATTTCTTCCCTCAAGCCCCATCCCAGGTTCAAGAAGTGAAGGTTCATCCGTAAAACTTCATCCGTAGCCTTAGACCTCCCCCCAAAACACACAACCAATTAGCTATATTTAAGGTGTCATAGTGAAATGGATTTTAATCAAATACAATTTCTTTTTTTCCTCTTGCTGTTGCTTTGCTTTTTATGTACTTACCTGCTTGTCTGGCTTGCAACCAAATACCAGAATACAAACCAGCACAGCTGAGAACTGGGCAGCTAACACAAGTGGTGATTATTATGCCATAACACCAGTTATCTAAGTGCTTTGTGGTAGAAAGAGACATGGTTTAGGGGACAAACAAGGGGTACAGCCAGAGATCAGAATAAATACTGCTCTAAAGTGAAGTATTAACATATCCACCTGGAAAAGATGACAGGATTATCATTAAAGCACATTAAACAAAATCACTGCAGTTCACAACTGGAATATTTACAAGCTTTTTGGTTGATCTTTAGTATTTCAGAGTTGTAGAAATACTCTAACTGGAGACCAAATTCTTTCTTTCCTCTTCTGTCTTGCCCATAGCTTGTGCTGCTGCTCAGCATGGTTCAAGTGGTGAATCTCCTCGCTGATCCAGCCAAACTATATGTCACCCATTAAAAGAGAAGGGTGCACAAAGAGGAAAAGCAACACAAAGCCCAACACCCTCCATCACAGGCTACAGATATCAGCTCTGGCCCTCAGCTCTCACTCAGAAAGCTTTTATTCATAATACACACCACATGAAGACCAGGAGGAGGAAGCATTTGATCGTTTCTGCCCCTCTGACCATCCATCTTGGGATAGCAATGCAAAGCACACGTGTACCCTTGCACAACTTCCTTTTCACCAGCAAGAACCTTTTGGTTTTGTTAGTCCACGTCTCATTTTCTCCTGTTCACGTTTCCAGCCTTGTGCCATCAGCCATTTAGCTCTTCCCATTTCATCTCCAACCTTCCACCTTGCCACCTCTCTGTTCAATAAACTCAAGAACATACTGTTCCCACTTCCCAGGTCATTATTCTTCTTCTTGATACCAGCTCTGGATGGTGACCACCAAGATACAACACGCCCAGGCCCTGCTCCTACCCTAAACTGAAAAGAATCAGCCAACATGGAATTCCAACAGCCAGGATGGACAGGGCTTGGATCAACCTGGCCGAGTGGAAGGTGTCCCTTTCCATGGCAGGGGGGTTGGAATGAAATGAGCTTTGAGGTCCCTTCCAACCCAAATCATCCTCCGATTCTATGAATACCTCCTTTGCCAGGCATCATGGTGGCCAACTATTATTCTGAACTTCTTTTTCAACACTGATTTTCAGCCCATGCTAAACCCAAGGTGCCTGCAAGCTCCAGTCTGTATGAGATAGGTAGGGACTGTAGGAAGGGATGGGGGGAGTTGAATTTGGGAGACAACCAAAAGCCAGGTGTGCAGGGGAGCCATACATCTTCTAAAGAGGACAACCAGAAAGACGGGTTATCAGCTTATTTTCTCCTTCCTCACATCTATGATCACAGCAATGCAAAGCCACAGGAATCCTTCTTCTACAGCATTTAACAGTATTAAAAAACATTGTGCCTCTAAACTTTCAGAAGCTAAATCCTAGACTTGCTAAGCTCAACAGCAAAATTCTCTGTGACCTCAGCAGTACCCAAAGTCAGCCCCAGCGTACTGAACACAAGTGCAAACATGGGCTAAACTAACCTGTGCCGATATTTACATAAATTTCCCTTTATGTAAACAAATTAACATAGTCACAATATCTGATTGTACTTCTGTCTTCCATGACCAGTGAGTCAGAACTGCTGTTTATAGTTATTAGCAGTACAACCCTGCAGTCAATCAGCACTGTCTTCACCCTGCGGAGGCGGCTGAAGCTCCAAAAAACCATCAGGAAATTGGGATGCACACCCCAGCTCCAGGACTGAACTGGGAGCATTAGTACTTGTCACAGGCAGCAATAGGAAATACTCCTCTTCAGAACTCTGAACTTAAAATAGTATTTGAAAAGTAAATCTGTTATGAGAACAGAATTAAGCTACCGAGCTTCAAGTTGATCAAAGGATTTCTAATCCAGATTTCACTGTTAAAAAAAAAAAACAACAACAAAAAACAAACCACCAAAAACACTTCAAAGCTGAGAAAAGGTACCTGTTTTTTCTTTCCTGATAGCAAGGCACAGATTGAGCTCAGAGCTCCACCACAAAGACATGGTTGCAGCTGCAAAGAGCCTGGATGGGCAACTCCAGTTGCAGCAGCTCCACAGCTCCTTAGGAAAAGGTCTCCCAGCTCCCATCCCAGTGCACCATTCATGATCCCATGCCATTTTTCTCCTACTCCAGCAATATCTGGAACCATGCATGTTTTTTCCTCCTTATCACATGCTTTGAAGCCATTTTTCCGGTGCAAGCTTGTTCTCTTTTTCCCAATATTCCCTAAAACTTTTCCTGCAGGCACTCATTTCATCCAAGCCTTTCCAGCAGAGATCTATAACAAACAGGACAGAAACCAGGGGAACTGCCAAGGACAGATACACCAAGGGTTCACTACTACATTTCCAGGTAAGCATAACAAACAACTTCAGGTCTGAGGTGCTGCACCTTAGACTGCTGTAATTTCCATCAGGTTTAAACTCTGTCCTAGAGTACCCCCAGTGACTAACCCAATACTTGAACCTACTAGACCTGGTGGCTAATGACCAGGTAGGAATGATGAACCAGAAACCGGAGAGCCAGCCTACCATCCCTGTCACCAAGAGGCATACGCTACCTCAAGGGTAAAAATCACTCCCATCTTCTGTTTTCCATCTCTTCTTGGACATTCAAATGGAGATACAAAACCAGTCTTGTGGTCTGATGATACAGAAAGGTCCCTGCATCTCCTCCAACACTTTTTTTTCCCCTCAATACTGAGGGGAAATACCAGGTCAGCATTCCCACAGGCAGCACCTCAGCTCAGTTTGCACTTGGAAGAGACCTTATGGATACGGAGCCTAACTCACAGAGTTTGACTTTACTGCCACAGAAGCAGCAGACTGAAGCTTACACGCTACTTTAATTTTTACACCCAGCCACGGTCAGTATTTTGAAAGCAATAAACTATTTCAATACAAAACACAACTCAGGCACGTTCATGAGCTGTTGTGGGAGCTGGCAGCCGATAAGGAACGGAAAATTATACACAAGGAAGAGACAAATGGGAAATTGAACACCTAAAAAAGCACAGAGGTCACCAATTTACTCGTTAAAAGAATCCATCAGCAAACAGGACAGTGCAATTCCCCAGGGAGCAGCCATAAAAGAGAAATCAAGAAGTCTTCAGGGCCGCCTCCATTTTTACTTATGGTTTTTATTCCTGAGGATATTCAGTCCCAACCAAGATCAAAAGTGGAGTTGATCTCACATGCTCAGAAAGCCCACAGATTTTTGGGGGAATAATTTCCTCTGCATGGTTAATTCACGTGGGATCTTGTGTCTCACCTCTGCCTCTGACAAGGGTTGACAAAGGTTGGTGAGACATCACCTTGAGAAGCAGCTAACACTGATTATGGCCAACAACAGCCTGTTTGTGCCTTTTCAAAGCATACCTCCATGCAAAAATGCCCCAGAAAAGAGAGCTGTTTATTCTGCATTTGGCTTGAGGCAAAAAAAATACAGGAACACAATTACCCTGGTATTTACTCTCCACTAAAAAGATAAGGGCTCCAACAAGAAAGAGCAAGTGGGTTTTTCATGTGCTTTCCCAGGATAGCAGCAGCTCTTGGGAAAGCAGAGTGGAAGAGAAGCGAGGAGGTATTGCCATCAGGATGCTATTCTCCATCACAGTCCTTTGACAATGGTAGGATCATTCCCGTATTTGAAAGAAAGTGCTTTATTTCAAAATCAGGTGTTTAGACTGGTGGATTTTGTATTTTGGGGTTTCTTTTGGAGGGCAGGCAGCAAAAGCCAGCAGTTAAACAACTAATTCCCTTACTCCTCTCAACAGGAGCAAAGAAATCTCTCCTCATGCACTGAAGCCAAAATAAACCCCAGAAAAACAAAGAGTCCTTGACCCATCATGCTTAATGAATGTTCTCAGTGAACTTCACTTCGTTCTCTGTAGTCTCCTCTTGTCCTGTGCCACTGCCCAACCTGTTCTGCCTACGAAGGAAGGCCAGGGCAGGGCCTGGAAGGGTTTGGAGCAATTTTTCACCCAGCAGCAACATCGCTATGTGCTGATTCTGCCACATTCACTATTGATTCAACCTCAGCACCCTCGGAAGACCAAAGCCCCGGGGCTCTGCCCAGCCACTCTTCCCTGACTCCAGAGGAACGCCGTCCAGCTCCCGAGGCTGGCGGGCAGGCCATGCGCAGGGTAAGGCGGTTGCCCGGGCAGGTGGTAAGGTCTGCTGGTGGGGCAGGCCCGTACTCGGGCAGGCCCGTGCTGGGGGGGCGGCGGCTGGGCAGGAGGCAGCCGTGCCTGGTGGGTAGTGTCGTGCTGGCCAGGGCAGGCCGTGCTCGGCAGGCGGCAGGGCGTGCTGGGTTGGGCAGGCCGTGCTGGCTGGGGCAAGCCGTGCTGGGCAGGGGCAGGCCGTGCCAGGCAGGGGAGCCGTGCTGGGCAGGGGCAGGCCGGTGCTGGGCAGGGCAGGCCCGTGCTAGTGGGGCAGCCGTCTGGTGGGGCAGGGCAGTGTGCTGGGCAGGGCGGCCGTAACTGGCAAGGGGCAGGCCGTGCTGGTGGTGCAGGCCGTGCCGGCGGTGGCAGGCCGTGATTGCAGAGGGCAGGCCTGTGTCTGGCAGGAGGCTAGGCCGTGCTGGCTGGGGCAAGGCCCGGCTGGCAGGGGCAGGCCGTGTCTCGGTGGGGCAGGCCGTGCCTGGGCATGGGGTAGGCCGTGGCCTGGTGGAGCATGGCCGTGTATGGCAGGGGCCAGCCGTGCTGGCAGGGCAGCCGTGCTGGTGGGGCAGGCCGTGCTGGTGGGGCAGGCCGTGCTGGGCAGGCCGTGCTTGGGCAGGCCGTGCCGGGGGGTGCCCGGCCGGCAGCCAAGGCCGCCACCCCGGGCAGTGCCGGGCGGGGAGGGCAGGGGAGGGCCCGGGACGGAACATCCTCCCCCAGCCCTGCCGGGGCGGCTGAATCAGCGGGGCGATGGCTATCGCTGCTGACACAGAGCCGCAGTAAATCACCACCTCTCCGGAGCAACGAGGAAGTTGCAGGGGTGACTGAGTCATCCTCCGTCCTGACGCCATTCCCGGAGCGGAGCCACGTACATCCCCCGGCTCTGGGCTGTGCCCGGGGCCCAAAAATAGCCTTTAAGCCAAATCCTGCAGTCATCACTCAAAGCTGAAACGCTTTTATTTACACTCAGCAAGAACCCACGTATGTTTTTGACAATGCTAAGAGTAACCAGTGCTTAAATTATTTGCCTAGCAAAGGAGTTTATTTAACTACAAGAATTACACCAAGTATGCAATGTTTTCTGACCCACATAGAAGCTAATAATTTGCATTTTATGGAACCACTTTGCATAGACAACCCATCTTAATGGCCAACGACTTGCTGTACAAAAATTAATAATTGAAAAGCAACCCGTCAGCACTGTTATTTGTGTTACAGGTAACTCACAAACCTCATTAAATTGTAGTATTAAATTTCTAACGACCTTCTGGAAAGCTGCTCACTCCGAGACTTTTTTTTTAAGGCATGAGTTCTCAGAATGGCAAGCAATTGCGAAGAAAGTATGTGACAGCTACCCAGAGTGGGAGAGGCCAGGCAAAAATCCTGTCAGAAAGATGTCAGCCTGATCCCCCTTTGGCTGAAGAAGTGACTTTGACTTCATGAATCCCCCCTCTCTCCAGCCAGTCACTTGACCGAGCTTCTCTCACAAATTTCTGCCTTAATGCCAGATTAATCCTACTTCATCCAGTCCCCAGACATCTAAGAAGCTCCAGCTCTTTTTCTCTCAAATCATTGGCTTTTAAACTATTTCTGTTGCAGCACCCAAGCATTTGCTGTGGATGAAAAAAGGCTCAAAGACTAGCACAGAAGTGTAATGGCAAACAAAAATTACATTGCAAAGCCTGGGATTTTCACAGTCTTAGGGAAATTAGGTCCCCTGAATCCCATGGCAACTTAGAGAAGAGTCGAGTGCATAATTTTCCATTATGCTTGTAAAAAAATCCCCAAATAAACATACAACTAAATGCAGCTTCACAAGGCTGAGCATTTATTATTCTCCTAAAATGCTGTTACTAAGCCTGAGGCCTCTTATCCCATGTTTTAATGTTTTATTTTTTAGAAAACAGTCTCTCTCTTGCCAAAATATCCAAGAGTGGTAGTTATAGGAAAATCCACCTCAGAGTGCTGTCTTGGGGAAGAACAACAAACCAACCCCATATTCCGGGCTCACACCACCCCGACCCGCCCGTCGGTGCCGCGTCGCTCCAGTCGCCCCATCCCGTCTGTGTTGGGGTGACAGTCCCTGCTCACTGCTGACGTCTTTGCTCGGGGCTGTGCCGCGCTCCCCCGGACACAGTCTGCTCCAGAACATGCACACTTGGCTGTTGCCGTTTCAAAAGCCTGCCTGGCGTATTTCTGCAGACTGAAACAGGAGGATTTTGGGGCAGCCCGGGGCTGGTTCATCTCGCCGTGAACGCCTGTGGGTGTCTGTCATTCACGCAGCTCTTCCAAACAAAGCATTTTCACTGCGATAGCAAAGGCAAACTTCCCCAAACCCAATCTGTTTGGTGGTTAATTAGTATCCTCTGCTGCAACCTTGGAGACAAAAGAAAGAAGCGCTCCCCTCCTCCCACCAGCATCAGGACTTTTTAATCTCAAAGATACACCTTATCTGGCGTGTCCAAAGCAGAACAGATACAGCTCCCTCTTAATATTTTCTTAAGCGGAGCAAAACCAACAGAAATTGTGTCAGGAGCTTGTTCATTGGGAGGTTTTGATTTTCATTTCAGTAGTACTGGCTGATAGAGTTCCATACCTGAAAACCAGGGAGTAATTTAAAAAACATAAATTGTAAGAAAAAACAATTATATCCATTAGAACTTTGAGTGGTAAAAATAATAGAGACAGTATTATAAAATTCTGGTTGGCTTTTCTTTCACCCACTAATAAAACAAGTCCCTGGAGTACTCATAGGAGTTTCTCCTCTCTGCATTTCTGTGGCAGGCAAAGGGGAGAGCCAGCTCTGCTCCCCTGGATTCAGTCCGGCTTATTCAGCAGCTTCAGCTCTGCTGTTTCAGATTCCTGCAAAAATAAAGGCTCAGAAGAGAAAGCTGAGCCTCTGGGCATCCACCAGACTGCAGCTACTGCGCGTCTGTGAGAGGCACAACGGCGCTGGAAGGAGAGGAGCAGTACCCTGTCCTTCAGCATCACATGGCTGGCCACGCTCAGCAGCCCAAACCACAGCTTTGAACATCCCACTTCAGAGGACGCCCTGATGCCCAGGGCGGCTTCCCAGGGACGGAGCGCTGGGCAAATCCATGGGCAACAAAAGCCCAAACTCCTGCACATTCTGTCGGTACATTTACTGCACGTCAGTCGTGCTCCCTTCGAGATGCAGCTGGGACGAGCAGGCCTGTAGACAAAATTAAGCGGCAGGATCCAAACCGGCTATTGCCAGATCAGAGAAACATCTTAGTCATCCCTCAAAGTTGAAGCTGAAATGGGCTTACAGCCCATTACCAGCCCTTAAAAAGACAGCATTTGTTTTGGTTTACAAGCCAATTCTTCCCTCAGACTGTTTTCCACTGGAGATGTGCAAATATCCAATATTCAGAGCTTTACTGAATGGCAATTGAAAAGGAATTCTCCAAACACAAAGGCAAACTTCAACAAGCCTGCTTCCCCAGGAACAGCACACCAACATCACAAACCTGCAAAGGGCACAGAAAATGGTGCTGCCACCCTAAGAAAGGGAATGAGAGCAAGCTGTTCCTCGCTCTGTCTTCCTGCAAAAACAATCTCCCTGCCCAATATCCAGAATTGCACAGGCTCCACAAATCTAATTACCCACGACTCCAAAATGCAGAGCTCTGTCTGCCAAACATACAAAAACATTAAAGTTGTTTTGCTTTTATGAATAAAATCTCAGGATGGGATGAGATAAAAATCCTAAGGAGGAAAGTCTAAGAGGTAAGTCCCTCCCCCTCCCCGAATAAAG
This sequence comes from Manacus vitellinus, assembly GCF_001715985.3. NCBI lineage: Eukaryota > Metazoa > Chordata > Aves > Passeriformes > Pipridae > Manacus > Manacus vitellinus. The sequence continues at coordinate 866,120 of NW_021940744.1, read as the reverse complement.
AGCTGTCTTTGTGTGGATAAACTGGGCAACCTGGATAAACTTCTCCTTGTTTATTATAAAAGCACAAGTTCACCAAGGTCCTCTTATGTCCTGATGTATGACATGATTCCAGCTACGTATCGCTTCACAGAGTCAAAGGGGTGAGGCTACGTATGGTATTTATAGATACGTTCAGGGCCAGAATTTTGGTTAGCAACAACATAGTTAGCAACACCTAACACATGCTTTTGGGAAAATGCCCACCTGTATATATAGATCCTGGAATATTTTCCCTATTAAATATATATTTCAAGTGAACTTGCTTTTTATCTTTGTCCAAACTTGATGGATAAAGTCTGTTCTTTTCTGTTACAAATACAGAGACAGAAGGAAAACAAACTTTCACAGTAAGGAAAAACCCTGATGCCATCCTGATGCTTTCAGACATGTTCACTGCTTTGGGTCTTTTTTAATTAGCAATAACACTCCATTCTCAAAAACGGGATCTCAGATTTACTAAGCATACACCACACATTAAGAGATGAATCCTTGCAAACAACTCAAACCACAGACAACAGTGCTCTACAAAAAAACCAGAAAGAATGGTTTTCCTTTATTCAGATAAAAAATTAGGAGTTCACAATGGTTTAAAAATCTGTTTCTCCAAACCTCTAATCCAGAGCCCTGCCTAAAGGTTGTTCAGGACTGGACCAATACAATACTCCAGTTAAATCACTTGGCACTGGTATCTCTTCACTCCAGAATTACCCTTCTTTGAAGCAAATGACAGCAGACACCCAGGCAAGGGATGCTGTTGGATTAACACTGTTGCACAGATCTTATCCATATGCATATACTGTTTTGTGTATAGCATCATTATGTAAGTGTCTCTATTTTTAAAACAAAAAGAAAACATTTGTCTGGTCAGCCTCTACTAATATCCCACCCATAAACCAGTAAGCTGAAATTCCACCCACTTTAATCATAAGTTTACAGGCTTACGGGTGGAATAACAATAGAAATGACAAGATTAAGATTTTCTGTTTGCTTTAAAAACATGAAAATTCTACCCATTTTTATCAGCAGGATTTCAGAAGCTGCCACAATAAGAGCACTGGAACAGGCTCTCCAGGGAAGCGGTCACAGCCTCAAGCCTGCCAGAGTTTAAGGAGCATTTGGAAAATGCTCTCAGGAACGGTGGGACTGTGGGGGTGTCCTGTGCAGGGCCAGGAGTTGGACGTGATAATCTTGGTGGGTGTCTTCCAACTTAGGATATTCTATGATTCTATGATTCCAGTAATAAATTAGCAACCTTTGAAGGGCTTTTTTTAACACATCAAACACAACTGCCATTACCACCAGTACAGAAGTCTAGTACAACACCATCTGTGACCCAGAGGGCTCCTGTAACCCAGATAGTCCCCTGGATCACCAGGACAAAAACAAATACTTGTAGATCAATTCACAGGCAAAGGATGCTGCTTCCCTGCCACATAAAGGAAAAGAGGAATTTAAACCACAACTTTGTTAGCACCCATCTATTCCTGAAACGGTCGAGGATGGCCTGGTGGAAGCCAACCTACAGAACAATTCAGGGATTCAGTCACTGTTTTCACTTAATTGGAATCTGTATTTCTTAACTTCTAACTCTTAAATAGAACTCTTAAATTCTGTTCTACGCATCCTTCCACATCCCTAAAATGTTGCACCAGACTCCTTGCAAAATTTTACTTCAGGAAATCTTCAAACAACATTGGTGAAGTTGGTCCTTGGCAAGTAGGAACCCTTTTGTCGTCTGAGTCGCTCCGAATCAAGATTTACCACAACGTGTGTACAGGATGAACAGCTGCAGAAATCACATCATTTCTTCTATTTTAACACTTTTTTGCATGCAGTCACTTAAATATGACAGCCATAATGGTACCTATTTATGAAAGGTGACTGTAAATGAGGCTGGAAGCCCGCCTGACTGCAAACATGTAGCAGTTATCTCTACATATGTTCTAAGATCTGTTAACATTCCCATATATAGTCTGTTTCTGTGTGAAAATCTAAAAAGAAAGACATTCTTCCACAATTCAAATAAAATCACAGGCACTTCAAATGGCAAGCTGTAAAATGAATAAAATCAAATCCTTTTCAGACTGCACAATTATACCAAGAAGCTCACCAACACAGGAGGCTGTGAACACTAAACCCATAAAGTTTTTCAAAACAAATTAAGACATTTTTAAGAGAAGACAATCCATCAGCAGCTATTAAACACAACAGCCTCACTGGAACTGCCAGCCCAAAGATTTCCTAGAGTAATGACCACTGGAAGGGTTTACCAGCAGGACAACTCTGGAGTTACAGTTTTCCTATGAACCAGAAAGTGGCCCCAACATTAAAGCTACTGAGTTAGACACATCTCTAATCCAGCCAAGAATAACTGTTCTTACTCCATTCACAAAATTGAAGGTGACAAGATCCCAACCTGTTAATAAATTAGAGCTGAAGTAAACTAATACCAGTAATAGCCTTAATATTACTGAGTGCATATCACATCCCATACCACCTCCTCTGAACATCCAACAATAACAGAGCCTTAACAATGTTAGCTATTCCCCAAAATCCCTCTCTTAGATTCCAGTGTACCCTAAATGTGCTTGTGTACATTTATCACAAATATGTTATACAGCACACACAGCAGCCAGTAGCACAGTGAGAAACATTTGCAAGTGCCTGTGAAATCCCTTTGCCTGTGAAATCCCTTTGCAGTTAGATGTTTGCTTATATAGAATTAAACACGGTCAGCAAGGAAATAAATAATAATAATAATATTAATAAACCCTTTCTGGAGTACTTTTGAATGTGTATCCAAAATGTAGTCCTGTTCCATCATCTGCTGAAGGATGGAAAAGCAGCATCCTGAAGGGTATCTTACCTTTTCCTGAATGAGAGGAAGGCTGGAAGGGTTTGGGCTCCACACCAACATGAAAGCCTCCAGAAAACTGACTGCAGGAGTCAGTTATTCCTCCTTTCTCCCAAACACTCGATGCCACCACATACTGTATTTTTAGAGCAAGGTCCACCTTCCAGAGCACCAGAGCCCACACCAGAGCACCGTGGTACAACCGCAGAGCGGGGTCTGAGCGTGCACAGACACGGAGAGGTCCCTGCTGACAAACACCTCCCTCTCCTCCCCGCGCTCTGGCTACTTCCCCATCCCAGGCTTCCACCTTCCCCTTTCAGCTCTTATCTCTCCCAGCAGGGTCTCACCTCTGGTACAGCATCGATGCCTACGCGTCATCGCCTCCTCTCTGAGCACGTTCAGGGAGACAAGCCTCAAAAACCTCCCCTGCAGCAACGCTGCCCCCACCACAACCAGGGGAAACGGCCAACTAATAATGGACCGGTTGAGGGGCTGCCAGCTTCAGCAAATGTGGCTGGAATTGTATTTTTTTTTAATTTAGAAAGCTTCCAGTTGAGCACTGGGTCATCTTCCTTGACCCAACACCTGGACTGCAACAGCACAAAGCCTGCACAGCACCCTGGGCACCCCAGGCTGTGCACAAAGATGTTCACCCAGGCCTTTGCTCGTCAACTAAATGAAGCTGAAAGTAAGTTTGCCCATGCGTGCAAGCAGCACCTAAGGCACTGCAGAAGCTCCTGGAGCACAGACAATCGATAGCAAGTACATTATGATCCCAAGGAGTTTACTAAAAACTTATTTAGTACGTTACACTGTGTCCACTCATTGCATTTTCGTCCAATATTTGCAATACGCCGACTGCAGCAGATCTGCCCCATGTAAACAATCGCCCTAATCCACGCTGTTATATGGATCGTATTTACCCCAAGCTGAACGATCATTTCAACCTTTGTTAATCTGATTGCATAACAAACCACAGCAGCCTTAAATAACCAAGCTGCTCTCTCCAGCACGGGTTAGTTGAAATCAGTCATTTCAGCACCTCGCTTCTTTTAAAAAACAAAACAACCAAGATCATGGAGAAAGCAGAAGATAAAAGCACCTGGCGGATCATGGAGAAATAAGAAAATAAAAGCACCTGGTCACCGCTTTCACAGCCAACTCCTGTACACATCACAGCGTGCAGATGCCATGTAGTAACTTCACACCTGGTGTAGGCTGCGAGCACAAGGTAAAGCAAAATGTTTTCAACCGCTGAACAATATTGTGCAATCGAAGCACATTCTGCTGGATCTTATTCACAGCTCCAGCGCAGGCTCGTAAGCAAACTATACAGCGTGGATTTTCAAAACAAGTAATTGCACGTATATAAACAAAGGCTGGAACTGACATGGCAGATCCTATAAAAGCTTATCTAGCTCATGACGTCACGCCCATAAATTACAACCTAAAGCACCAGTGCCAAACTGCTCCCACCCTCCCACCCCAAAATGATGGTGATTAATATCAAACCCTGCTCATCCGTGCCTGCGCCTCTTGGGAATAAACACACACGAAGTACCTCCCGAGACAGAGTAGTATTTAAAGAGTCTTCAGACAATGAGAAGATTTATAATTATTATTGCATTGCATCATCACAAAGCCTTAAACAAATCAAGCTGCCTCATCATACAACGCCTAAGATAATATAAGGTTCAACAACATCAAGCAGTATCGGTGCACTCCACTTGTACCAAATGGCAAACAGCCCCAGCCCCCCATGCACAGGGATCTCCAGAAACGAGGAGCCTTAGTGCTATTATCAAACAGCAAGTTAGAGAGGTAAAACCAAAACATACAGATTTCTTTCAACAGACTGAGGACCGGAATGTTTCCATTGAAATCCAACCAACCAGGGCATGGGGAACGTGAAGGGCAGGCAAATGGGAAACTGAATTCAGCATTTCTCAGTTTTAGTTCGCCGGTCCATGAGCAGGTTGGGAGAAATCATGGTGGTATCGAGAGCTAATATGAAACTACCTATTGATGACAGCCAGCTTTCCACAGCACGCAACAGAATTCCTCCTCGGGAATGAGAGGAGGCTGCCCATGGAGCCTGCCTCCCCGCAGAACTTGCAGACAAGATGGGCAGCAGCAAACGACTCTCTAACTACCACACTCCTGAACACCTTTGTAAGGGAAAACAAGCCAAGTATCTCTGCTCCAGGCATAAATATCTGCTCCTCCGAGGCCGCAGCTACCCACAAATAATTGCTAATTATCCCAGTGCCCCTCCGATCCGCCTGCGCCAGGGAACTACCCACACAGCAGGCCCTGCACCAGGGAAGAGAGAGGCTCCAGCGAGCCTGTCCACGCCAGCTGGGTCTGTGCCGTCTCCATCACGCTCTGCCCGCACCGAATTCACCATTTCTGCGCGGTGTTACCGATCTGACATCACGCCAGTGCAAGCACAGCCTGACATCTACAGTTAACTCGGTGATGGTGTAAGTGCCGCCCGGCTCGCAGGCGTTCCGTGCGGCAGTACGCGGCTGCTGAACATCGAGAGAGAAGGCAGATATATATAGCTGTAGATACAGAAGCTAGAGAGATCTATATAAGACGCCTGCACGGAGCGCCGCAGGGACCAGCCCTGCTCCCGCAGCAGAGCCCCCCGCCCGGGGGCTCCGGCCCGGGGGCTCCGCCGCCCCCGCAGCCATTCCCCGGCGACCCGCCCCGCGCACAAAGCCGGCGGGATGAATAAAATTACGCCCGAGGAGCGGCGGGGGGGTGTGGCAAATTCGGGAAAACAGGGGGAAGAAAAAAAGGGCTCCGCGGGGACGCGGCGGCGGGGACGCCCCGCGGGTGGGCGGGGAGGCTCCCCCCGGACGACCCGACCGACCCACCCGCCCGGCCCCGGGGTCTCGCTCTCACTCGCTCGGCGGCTCCCCCGGGCTGGCGCGGGCGGAGGCGCGGGGCACCGCGCTCCAACTCGCGTGTGCGGCGGCGCGCGGCGCGGAGCGGCCTCTCCGGGGAGCGGGCGGGCCGGCGGGCCCGGGGGCGGCCGGGGCGAGGGGCGCGCCGGCCGTCACCGCGGAGGAGGAGCCGACCGCCCGGCCGAGCCCCGCGGGGCGCGGGGCAGCGCTCCGCCGCCATCCCGCATCCCGCATCGTCCCGCATCCCGCATCCCGCATCCCTCGTTCCCGCATCCGCCCGCCATCCGCGATCCCGCGTCCCGCATACCCGATCCCGCAATCCCTCCGTCCCGATTCCGCTCCCGTATCCCGCGTCCCGCATCCCGCATCTCGCGTCCCGCGTCCCGCGTGGGGACCCCGCGGCTCCCGCGGCACCGCAGGAAAGCGGCGCGCTGAGGTGGGAGAGCGCCAGGCGTCCAGGGGAGGTCAGAGATGCTCAGATAGAGAACCGCAGAATCGTCAGGGACCTCCTGGAGATCGTCCGGTCCGACCTCACCGCCAAGGCAGGGTCACTTGGAGCAGGTGACACAGGGACGCGTCCAGGTGGGTTTGGGATGTCTCCAGAGAGGGAGACTCCACGCCCTCCCTGGGCAGCTGTTCCAGTGCTCTTCCACCTTCATGGAAAGAAGTTCTTCCCCATGGAAGCAAAAGGGCAGGCGCTGATCTCGTCGCTCTCATGACCAGTCACAGGACTCGAGTAAACAGCAAGAAGCTGTGTCAGGAGAGGTTTGGGTTGCACATCAGAAAAAGGTTCTTCCCCCAGAGGCTGGTTGGCACTGAACAGACTCCCCAGGGCAGTGGGTGCGGCCCCAAGACTGCCAGAGTTTAAGGACTGTTTGGACAACGCTCTGAGGGACAGGGTGGGATTATTGAGGTGTCCTGCGCATGGCTAAGATGATCCTGTGGGTCCCTTCCAACTCAGCATGTTCTATGTTTCTGTGTTGAGATGGAATTTGTTGTGTTTCAGTTTAAGGCCATTGCTCCTTGTCCTGTCGCTGGGCACCACGGAAAAGAGTCTGGCACTGTCCTCTTGGCACCCGCCTGTGAGATATTTATATGCATCTCAAACGCAGACCCCCATGCCTTTGGTGTCCTTCTCCAACTCAGCAAGGGGACAGTGGAGTGCTTCTGTGCCTTGTTATGGAAGCTGTTTTCTCAGGAAAGTAGTGCCTGTCAGTTTTATGGCACCATGCACACAGATTTTCACTGGCAAAACCATATTTTTCTGTTCACGGAGGCAGAGTTTTTAATGAGAATTACTTGACTGAAAAACTGGAGATGGAGGTGAAGCTTCTTTGAAGATTGGCTTGTAAAAGCTATCACAGACTGCTCCCACCAGGAAGTGCTATCATGTGAACTAGAAAGACTCCGGCAAGCCTACATCCTTTTCCTCACTTACAGTTTTAGTATTGTCCAATAATCCGGGCAGATATGTTTTCGTCTAAGGACCTTTTTCCTTCACCATGATGAAAACGTTGAAATAAAGAACAGTTTGTTTGCCAGATCATTGGCAAGATTCTATTTGAAGTCATTTCTGTCTTTGAGTTTCTAGCAGTTAATTATTTGTGGCTGCATGGGAAATCACTACCAGAAAGGTGCACATAAACAACATCGAGACATTCCAAAAGAGGGAATATTTTCAACTCTAGGTTGACAACTATGAAGTTGACCAGTTTTGGTTTTTCTCTGCAGAGAGCCTGATGCTGTTTCCAAAGACACATGGTGCTTTCACAGTGAAAAATGTATGATTGCTATGCCTCTATAAATTGTGCTTCCAATAAAAGTGACCATAAAAGAACAGCGTGAAGCAAACATATTTTGTTTAGCCTCCACAAACAAACCTCCCTGATGTTTTTCTTGTGATGTGTGCAGCTAGTTAACATGCATAATAATTATTTATACATAAATCCATTTCCTTATGCACAAATTTACTGATCAAGCCTTTGCCTACCACTCTCATGTAGTCAAAGAGATGTCTAAAAGCAGAAAATAGCTATTTCACTGATTTCTCATGTTTGTTTTACTCATTTTTGAGATGAGACAGTGCAGAGTTATTTTTAGAAGCTGAAGAATTATAAACAGAGTAAACAATTTCTGATATCTAGAACATACTTGATACTAAGCGTAGCTCACATCAGCTGTGCCTGTTGCTCTGTCCCTGCCTAGTGGTGCCTGAACTGAGTATTAATTCATTAACCCAAGAATAAATTATGGGTTTAGTATGAAAACCAAAGGCTGGGGGTTGTTCCTGCAAAAGGAGGACAGATTTCATCCTGACTTTTTGTACAGCAGAAATCAACTTTCTCAATTCAGTTCTGCTGCTGTTGTGGGAATAAATTGACTTGGATCTGAGGGAGCAACGGACTAAAGAGTAGCCAGCAACAAATATTTAATATTTGCAAAGACAAAATTGTTATTGTTGTTGTTGCTGTTGTTGTTATCATAAGAAAAAGAAAGAAACACACGAGCTCCTCAAAATTCTTGGATAGGAGAAGGATGAGGTTAGAAATGAGTGTGGAAGGTCAGCGGCTGCACCTGGTTGTCTTCTTTTGAAAGAAGCTCCACCTCTGTGCCAAATGCTGCCACACTACAATTTTTTGTTGGCTTTATCTATGCGTTGTTTCTGTTCTGATGAAGCCCTTTGATTGCAGCATGCTTTTTGCTCAGACTGATGTATATTGTTTCCAATGCAATCGTAGTGGGAATATGGACTTGTTTCTCACTTTTGTACTCATTTCACACTGTCAGAGTGCCCTGACATTCACAGAGGAGCATTTTCACTAAATAACACTAACTACACAGGCAGAGGTAAAAGTGTTACTGATGGTGCATGTGTAGAACAAGCCTTGAGGATGCAAAATGCAAACAGGAATGCTGGAAAGAGCAAACCTCTTAAGAGAGCAGTTAAAACAGTGGTGGAGAAACACCAGTTTGGCCTCTTTAAGAAGAAAAAAGTTTTTTGGCTTTCATCCCACTGCTGCAGTGAAATCAATGTCTGTGCATGCGTGCCACACATGTTGCCTATGTTATGATAATACAGCAATGCTAACAGGACTCTGTCTGCCTTCTTTTCTCCTAAAAATGGGAATGCAATTCACTTGTCTATGCCAAAGGTATACATGTTGTACCTGTGTGCTAGTTGTTCTGGGTAAAAAATAGACCATTACTTCAGTCAGATAGTTGTTAGCAGCACAACTGTCTGTGTTTCAAGATGAAAACTGTTGCAAATGCCTAAGTTACCCTGTTTTATTTTCTGAAAGACACCGGTGATCTCCTGATACTTCAGTGAAGCTCTTCACTTCAGAAATGGGAGAAATGGGAGAAATGGGAGCAGTTATATCTCAGCTTATATATAAATAGGTGAAATTGCTGCACATTTATCCCAAAGAACAGGAATTCAGAAGGAAAACTAAAAATTAAGTATTCTGATTAATTGGCGTCACCTTGATCCTGGCAGAGAGATGCTAATGTAAACCTCACAATGACTAATTCATTTTCCCTCTAAGAACTGTAGTCCCAAAACACTGAACTATTTCCTAACTGTGCTGATATTCAAAGATCTTTGTAAACCTTTGTAAGATCCTGAGGGCTGGAAGATACGGTCACTGTGAAAGGACTCTGACTGCCAGGGTGATGAAGCCATTCCTCCATCCCCCAGGACTGGAGGAGAATCAGAGTCAGGCTTACGAGGACCACACAGCTGGTGCTGCTGGATAACAAAGAGAGGGCCCAAGCTCTGCAAATGCAGTGTCTTCACATGGATTTTCCATGTCCTGTAAAATTTGAAATGTCAGGTACCAAAAATTTTTACAAGATGCCAAACTTGCTGAGGTGGGTTTGATGCTGCAAACCAACAAGCTGCTCTTTGAGCTGCTCTGCTGCTTGACAAGCGACACAGGAACAGACAGTGTGAACTTCCCAGCTCCTTTTTAATGGTGCATTAACATCAAAGACTAGCTTTACATATTTAAATGACTACAAATTTGTGGATGTTTGTTTTGCACAGTCTGGCCCTGCTTGTTGCATTCACTATCGTTATTAAAATGGAAATGGGTGTCAATCTGCAAGAAAGAAAAACTTGGACTGCAAATTCTGGGTATATCAGAGAATGCATTTTAACCAATAAATAATTGTGACTCCCTCAAAGGCAGGGAGGCCCTGCAGAGAGACCTCGACAGATCAGAGGACTGGGCAATCACCAACCACATGAAGTCCAGCAAGGGGAAGTGGCCACATTCTGCACATGGGATGTGTGGACAGACTGGGGGTGAGAGGCTGGAAGGCAGGGCTGGGAAAGGGCCCTGGGGGTCCTGGTGGGTGCCCAGCTGGCCCTGAGTCAGCAGTGCCCTGGCAGCCAGGAGGGCCAACCCCGTCCTGGGGGCATCAGGGAGGGGACTGTCCTGCCCTGCTCTGCCCTGGGGCGGCCTCACCTCAACATTGGGGCAGTTTGGGGGAACATAATGGAAGAAAGGGATTGAGCCACTGGAGGGTGTCCAAAGGAGGGACAGGGAGATGGGGAAGAGCCTTGTTTTGAAGCCGTGTGAGGACACTGAGGGCACTTAGTGTGTTCAGCTGAAGGAGACTGAGGGGAGACCTCAGTGCAGTTCCAACTGCCTGGGCAGGGGCAGAGGAGGGGCAGGGACTGAGCTCTGCTCTGGGGGGACCAGGGACAGCACCCAGGGAAGGGCTGGAGCTGTGTCAGGGCAGGGTCAGGTTGGATCTCAGCAAAAGGTTCTTCCCCCAGAGGCTGGTTGGGCACTGCCCAGGCTCCCCAGGGCAGTGGGCACAGCCCCAAGGCTGCCAGAGCTCCAGGAGGGTTTGGCTGATCCTCTGGGGCACAGGGGGTGACTCTTGGGGATGGGCCTGTGCAGGGCTAAGAGCTGGACTCAATGATCTTTGTGGGTCCCTTCAACTCAGTGTATTCTGGGATTCTGTGATCTCAGAACAAATAATACCCTTAGCAGCATGAACTGCTCTCATTCACCTCACCCACCAGAACACCTGTTCAGAGGGCAAAAAGGAGTCTGAAGTATTGAAAAAGAGTCAAAGATTAATCTGCATCAGTTACAGCTGCATAATTCTCCAGAACTTTCTTTTTCACATTTTCATCATCACAGAACATTAAAGTCCTGGGACAGAAAGCTGTAAGAAAGAAAAGAAAAGAGAAACCTATAGATACACATGGAAATTTTCAGATAATCTTCAATTCTATGTGCAAGGTTTGTTTATTTACAGATTCAATTATTCTCTTTATACCTGAGCTTGCAATTAGGCAAGATAAGACAAAATAGGTAGATAAGCTCTCGGATAAACCACCCACATTTTGGATGCCGTATAAACAAGAACAAAAGATCTGTGTCAGAGCATCCAATTCTGAGGTCCTAATTCCAGATTAACAGTTTAGCAAAGCTGTCTATTAATTTCAGGGAAAGGCAGAGAGAGGAAAGAATAAGCAGGAACTTTAGTTTTCAGTTGTTCAATATTTGGATGCAGCATGGATACTTCTAAAGTTAATACATTGAGGGGCTTATCCTAAATTATGTTATGTTCTGGGACTGAAGTCACAGGCTCTGTGCCTGTACAATAATAAGATTAGTCAACCAAGATCATAGAATCACAGAATCATAGAATACCCTGAGTTGGAAGGGACCCACAAGGATCAACAAATCCAGCCCCTGACCCTGCACACAGGATCAACTTTGATTTGTGTGTTTGGAGGCCCAGTTTGTCAGAAATCCCCATCCTTTGCTATGCTACTTCTCTAAATAGGCAATATATGGTCTGAAAACCCAGGAAATTAGTGGTAAGTGAGGACTGGGTACTATGGTCCCATTCAGGACACCAGCAAATGATCCCTCTTACTTTGGTTGTGCAGAATTGCATCCAAAGCACATGCTGAGTTGTGCTCATTACCGACTTAGCACCAAAAAAGCCAAGAACATTTTCTTCTAGCCTACACATTTGTTTCTCAGTACCGCATAGGCAAGCACGACTTTCTCTTTAAGCCTCTTAAGCTTTAACACAGCTCATTTTGACACTAAATTATACAGAGAACACTTATGTGAGCAGCTCTACCTCCTCTGGAGAGGTGGGCATCTCCTGGTGGGAGCACTGAGGGACACTGCTCACTAGTGATTTTTTCTCCTAGCACAGGTGTTTGCAAAGCACAGACCCACTTCCACTCCTGACCTCCATCAGGAGTATACAAAGTACTAAGTTAGAGCCCAGTTTTAGGTTAGAAATTTAAGTTAGAGAAAGGGCACTTGTCTGACCCAGAGACCCTCCATACACCAATATTTTGGGACCTGTACTGCCACTCATATGGGCTCCTGATGACCACAAACCACATCCATTGGGATGTGCTACTGTGGCAAATGCCCATGAGGAATCTGCCGAGGCCTGGGATCAAATGGGAAGGGTTACTGGGGAGCAATCCTTCATATAGGGTACTTTGTGTAGGATTTTGCTGTCTGGGTATTTGGGAAAGGGTTGGGTTAGTGTGATGGGAGATAGTAGTGGTTGTGTAGTGGTTCCTTGGCAGGATGGCCAGAATACAATAAGAGTAGTTTAGTTGTGATAAGATCTCAACTGCTGATGTTGAATACTGAGATGACTACATTAGGAGATAAACATTGTTAAACTGTATGTAAATCAGTCCTTCAGGGGCCCATAAAAATACTGCTTGCAAGAACATAAAGCAAAAACTAGTGACTATAAAAGTAATGAAGAATTTGGGCATTTTTAATGTGTTTTATGCAAACAAAGAAAAAACCAAAAGCAAACCACAAAACAACGAACAACATTGCAAGTTCATAACTAGTTGAAGAATGGCTTCGAACAGTAAAACTGGAATGGGTGAAGTCATCATTTCTGGTCTACCCAAGCCATTTATCAGCATCTCAGTAAGGAACTGTGCACCATGTGCAAAGTTAAACCTGTACACAGTTTTTATTAGATCAAGTCTCAGGTCTCAACATCTCAGACAAGCAAACAGGGGGTTCAGTAACTACCCTAAAGCCCAGAGCAGGCCTGTGAAACAAAGCTACAAGCCATGGCTAACAGGCCATGTTCTAACTGCTGGCACAACTTCCTCCTTTTCAGGCACTGGAAGTGGGCATTAAAGAGAAACACATGGATGGATTTTCCTGCATCACTTTTCATACCAGAAAGGAGAACAAGCTAACTTGAGAATCCTGCTGTCCATATGGAATTGAAGGTCTATTTCCTTATGCACCACTGTGTGTTATTCCCTTTTAATTTCCAAGCTGAGGAAATAAAGAAAAAATACTCTTGTCATTATGCTGCTATTATGGCAAAGAATTTAATTGCATTCAAATCAAGGCAAAGTTATGATTCCCTTAGAAATTGTAACTTGGTCCAAAACACTAAGCTCTTCTGGAGCGATGGCTGCTACGCACCTTTACAGAAAATATTAAGTTGACAGAAAGTGTGTATTATGGTCCATAAGGGAACTATTACATGGAATTTCACAACTTGTAAGGATATGTGATTAATCACAAATGCATTTTTATTGTAGCTTTTATATGTAGGTTATGATACAGAGCTGTAGGGTAGGATTTGCCTGCCTTATCCGAGGCATCTCAGAATTAAATGTCCGTGCTACAGCTAATCCTCCATGGATCCTTTTAAAGTCAAATAAAGGCAAGTAAGGACCTCCAAAGGCTGATTTATCTCGAGATGAAGTGAATGACCTTCTAGAGGCTTGTGCTCTGCTGGGATAACTGGCACCAGCACAGGCACCTACGTCGTGATGTCTAACCCATGTGAGGTGAATCCACCCTTGGGGGCAATTCAAGTGTTTAGGAAGACAGTAATTCCATCATCACTTTGGAGAGTTTTCTCTCAATAAACCTGTCAAAAGTTTTGCCTTTCTTGCTCTCCCACTTTTTTAATGTCTATTTGTCCTTCTTCCTCCTTGCCATTTTCAACTGAGAAATTTGTGGAAATGCCACCTCTTTCTGAAACAAAAAAAAAGTGGTTTCAGTTCATTATCAAAACTCCCTCTCTCCCTAGGCTGTTCAAAAGATTCTTGGAGCAAGAAGAAAAAAAATTAGTAGAAAGAAGGATGTGCCTTAAAAAAAGGCAGAGAGGGTATTGCCAGCAGTTTTGTCTTAATCGTCTCTGTAGCTTAGAGGCAGAGAGAGGGATTGGGATGGCAATAGGATGCATTGAAAGGTAGGTATCTGAGACCACACTTTGGAAAAATCTACATGAAAGTCATAATAGACACTTATCATGATTAAAAGTTGCCAATTGCTTAGGAGTTCACTCTAGATAAGTTTAGTTGGTTTGAGGCCAAATCAGAATTAGCGTTTCCATTGAACTGTGTTAAATACGACACATGGTTTGGATGTTATTTATGCATGTTTAAGCAGAATGAAAAAATGGATTGTCCATCATAATGTCTGGACAATGGGTACTATTATGGACCTAGAAATTCAGATTCAATGTCCAGCTCAAAAATTTATACGTCCCAGTGAGAGGCTGTGGAGAGGCTGTTTGGTCAAAAATGGCATGAAAGCATTCTGGCCACGCTCAAACCAGTGAAGGGCAGTAGCAAAATGTAGTTCTGTGTTATTTGTTCTCACAAAATTCAACTATATTTCTTTGTTCTTTGAAGTCCAAAGACCTCTGTGAAGTGAGGTCTTCTAATCAGCTTCTTCCATTGCTGAACAACAAAGAGAGGTGAGGGGAAAGCCAAGATAGGTCCATAGGATGATGTGGGAAAGGCTGAATGTCTTGCCAGCCCTCCCTGAGTCTGTTTTGCAATAACCTCTCTGAAGGACTATGCAGAAAATCTCCTGGTGTCTTTATTCTTGTGCAAGATGCCAAATGGATTGAGTAGGGTGCCCATCTCCTGTCTTCCCCATCACAAAACAAGTCCAAATTTGGACCTCTGAAAGGAGGAGAGATGCAAGTCTGCATGTGGGTCAAATTGTGCTTTTCATGGCAACAAGATAGTGGATCCCCAGAAGAATGTCTGTCACCAGTGGACATGGGGAATGGAAGGGAATCTGACTAGAAAAAAGAGAGAGGGTCATTTCTTCTGCAGTCTGAGCCTGTGGCAATCCATGTTAATTGAAGTTTTACAAAACCAGCTGAGGGTCACTAACAGCTTCCCTAAACTGCTGAGCCACAGCAGAGGCAGGAGTTGGGCACATGACTATGTATTAATACATAGTCACCTTGACTTGGGTGATCAAGCTAAGTATAATGCATCCTTTCCTGAGTGGGGGTACAGGAGAAGAAAGGAAAGCTGCAACCTTTCTGCATCAGCTCCAACAACATCTGCAGCCTGCTGCTGGTGGGATAGGGTGCTCCAGGCTTCAAAAAATACGGAGGCATCTCCCCTAAGGTTACTATTGCCCTGGGAGTCTGAAGAAACCATAAGCCAAACTAAATATTAACCTACCTCCAAGGACTGCAGCAGTGTAATTTTTTACGTTATGCTACGCCTGAGACCATGCAAACATCTGTTACTGGGTTTGTTGTTTGTTTTGTATCTGTGTCTCTGTGTGTATGTGCTTTTGGAGAGGGAAAGAACTGCCAGTTTACTGTGACTCAGAGGTCCAGGTGCGAAGCTAAAGAAAAGTTGAATTGAATAAGATTGAAAGAAAACACTTTAAAGAGCCTTAAACAAGCCTCTGTTAATGTTCAGAGGTGGCACACTTCATCTGGTGTTTAAAAAACCTTGGTTTACATTGTCTGTGCAGTGTTAAAGGGAGATTTCCCAACTTTGTGCAACTGTAGTAAAGAAGTACAAAGTGTTGTTTCCTCCCTTTGTTGCCGTGGGGTTGTGCTTGTCCCCATGGCTGTTGGCCTTTCAGAGGTGTGGAGCAAACCTGAACCTCTATCTCATGCTATTCATGACTCCTGCTCTTGGTCAGAAAGGGGAAGACAGTTCTCAATACCCAATGTCTGTCCAGCAAAGCCCTTCAAAGATGGAAGGACACTGGTGTTGTGTGGTCTGAATGGATGTCACACTGTCTCCAAATGTCTCCTTTAGGCTGACCTACTCCACGTCAAGCTTTGAGGTGTCTGGATGAGCAGGACTTGGTATTTCATTAGTTCATTTAATGTGCTGAAAGTGGAGGAAAAAGCCTGACCCGTTTGTACACTTTAGCAGACACCACTGCTTGTGGCTTCAGCCGTAGGTGGAGCAGTTAAGTGAATGAAAAAACAGAGTAGCTAAGAGACTGAGCACATCCCAGTTATCAAGAAGCAGAGGATAAGTGCTTTTCTGATTTTATTTCAATGAGGACCAAATCAGGCTCTTAAATGACCTAATACACATCCCAATAATTGGGGAACGAGAAGACTCGACCCATCTCCGTAGCCACCCGTGCTCCTGTACTTCCTTTCAGAAAATAGCTGCCTCCATTAATCTTACTCCATTTAACTGGATTGAGTGCTATCTATATTTTCTGCACTGTGACCAGAAGGGAGAATGAATGCTATACACAGTCTCATACATTTATGTGTACAACTAAAAACGTACTGGAGGAGGTTCACCCTTGCCCAACTCCGTGGTGTTGGACAGGGAGAAATTTAGCCAGGTAAGTTCTGAGACTGCGTGGGAACACACCAAAGGCTCTGTTTCTATGGTTCAAAATAGTCTTAGGGCTTCTTCAAACGTGACTAAGCATTTCCAAAATAAAAGGAGCCTGCTCTTCGCTCCGTGTGCTGAAGTCGACACCATGCCCCAATGTCGAGTTGAGCCACTCGCTTTCTGGTGAAACAGGAATAAATACTTCTCAGCTCCTCACCCCAATGGTGCAAAGTTTTATTGGGCTGTATTTGAAGAGCACTTTGAAGGTACAAATCCCAAGCATCACGATTTGTTTCAACATGCATGTCCTGCTAGTAAAGTGCCATGAAAAAGCCCAGCACTCCTCTCAGCCACAAGGGTATTAAGAATAATGCAAATGATTCAGAAATGTCAGTGGTGCAGAGCCCATAAAACATAGCAGATGTAAGCCAAGCCAACAAAAAAAGTCTACATACTACAAAGGTGTGTTACAAAAGACTCATAACAAAAGATGCAGAATGCAATTTGTATTGTAGGAGAAGCGCTCAGTATCCTCTCTGGCAAAAAAAATCATAGATAAATCAAAAAATCTTTTCCAAGATATTCTATAAATACATAAACTTTGTAGGCTAGGAGATGAGTTGGAGACTGTTACCCAATCTGCCCTGCAGCAGGCCAGGAAACTGGACCTGTTGCTGAAAGAGAAACAATTTTCCAAGATTTACAGACTGTAAATATTTTTTTTACCCTCCAAAGACGGAGTCCATACTTGTAGCAAAGAATGTGTACCAAGAGTGAGGAAGGTTGGGTCCTCTTTGGTTTGGTGTGACTGAAAATAAATTAAAGCCTCCCTGGAAGCCAAGAGAGTTCAGGTGCCCTTTGGCCCCATCCCATTCATCACAGGGAGGGATGAGGAGGTTCCTCAGGCACGTCTGTCCTGGGAGCACTGCAATGTCCTCACATGCCTGTGACTGCACAGAGAGTTTTTCAGACCCTACCCTGAGCTGGAAAAATACAGATGAACCATGAATACAGAGCATTCTGGTGTCATTTCCATTTCACAAGCTTGTGTCCAGCACAAACTGCAAGGTCCTTCTGCTTTTAGCTTTCTTACAGTTGGGTCTAAATTAGCTGAGACACGGCACATCTTTCCATGGCTCTGTACCCTCTAAGCAGTGCCTGAGGGTAATGAACAGGGGGGGTTGGTATGTGCATTCTCCAAGTCTCATTTGACGTAGCACTAATATTTACCTGTTTGCATTTCAAATGAAAGGGAGTCTATTTAATACCATCAGCGATTTGGTCAATATTGGCACAGTCCAAGTGCCAAGTGGAGAACTGGAGGATGCTTTCCTTAACCTCAGCACTCTCTGTAATGCTGCAGGTTTCCCCAGGAGACTGTTTTCTGTCACCACAGTGTGACAAAGGCTGCAGAGGAAGGGCAGTTGGTAGGGCTGTCTGCTAAAATCTCGGGTTGGTTCCTGAATGAGGTGCTAAAAGTGCCTCCAAGCTTTACTCTTCAGCATGTTTGTCTCCATCTCAGAAACCAGCTGGTCTGTGCTTGGTATGTTAAGCATCTTCTCTTCCTTCTTCTATTCTACCTGCTCAGGTTGAGCCCCACAAATCTTCAACTTGGTGTGGGAGACCTCAAGTTTTTCCCCTGACCTGCCATACCACCTGATCAGTGGTGCAGCTGACACTTGTTCATCAGCATTTGCTGATTATAGTTGTCAATATAACTTCCCATTCTTAAGATGTGGTTAGCTGGGAAGAGGGATGTAATACATGTATTCATTTATGGATACCCTTGTGAGAGAACATTAAGGATTTTGTTGCTTGCATATTTTTCTGTGGCAGTCACTGCAGTATTTTGCAGATAGAAGTGGATTTGTTCTTAAAATTGATCCAAGGAAGGGAAGGTTTCTGATTCCCATGTTAGAGATGGAAAAGCTGAGGCAGAAAAGGAAGATGACTTGCTCAAGAAGTCTGTGGAGGAAGAGTGGGAGGGGAAATCCCATCTGCCAAAGAAGGAATTAATCCAGACTACAGGAAACATGGGAGATGACTCAGCTGCAGATGATAAGGAGGTTGAAAGGCAAGTGAAAGCTGGCCTGAAATCTGGATGGATGAGAGAGAGAGGAACCACATTTTTTGAAAAGACTCAGAAGAAAGTACCTGTAAATAGGCAGCTGAAAGGGAAACCAGTACCTGGGACTTATTTGTTGGAAAATACAGAGCCTGTAAATTCCAAGGTCTTCTCTGTTTGGCTGCAGCACACTGCTGGACAACAGGCTTGGAGCAGCTCCTGCACACAGGGAGTCTCAATTCAAGTCTGAGCAAAACACCCACTCTCAGATCAATAGTTCTGTTCACAGCAGAGGTTGGTAGACATGGTCACCAGAAAGAAGTTGTTATTTTGCTACTGAAAATGCTCAGTTTCTAGCTTTTAACCATTGCTGTTTTCTGCCTGTTGTATGTTACTGGGCTTGAGCTCATGTTACTTTATATATTTTATTATTTTTTATCTTTGAAAAATGATGGTGAATTAGTCCTCCATCATGCTCCTAAGAGTTTTTATCATTCAGGTTTTTTGCATAGTGACATGATGGCAGAGATTTAGGTGAAATCTAAAACTACAGAAACAGGTTATTCATATGAATTTAGTAAAGATAATCTATGCTGGACCAAGTCCATAATTCATTTAAGGTAGTTTTTCACTTGTCAAATACTTCCCAAGCAACCCATTCCCAAGATGATTTCTCTTACTCTTCCCTCCAAGCTTTGTATTCAATCACCAAAACACACTTCTACCTCTGCATCATCTGATGGTCCTACTCAGTTGTCTACTAATATACACGTCGATGTCAGTAGTGAAAAAACTATGTCTAAAATCAAGTCTGTCTTAGGGAAAGGAAGAAGAATGAATTAGTTCAACAATGAATTAGTTCAACAACTGTTGTCTTGCTGGGATCAGGATTTCACAGTGCTCTTAGTGAAGAAATATTGCATTGTATGAGTAAAACTCCAGGCTTGTATCTCCCATCAGAGGAACTTACCCGTGTCTTCCTTTTAGCTGCTGACAGAGCAAACACGTTGGTGCAGAGAAGTACCCAAAGGAACAGTGACTCAACAGGAATGAGTAAAGCCCGGTGAAATGTGAGCCGGGATGTTTTCCCTGGGGACAGTTCAGATAGCTCCTATTTCTGTGTGGGCTACAGATGGTGAGCAGAGATAGCTTCACAGCAGCTCTTCTGAATCACAGAGGGCAAAAGGGGAGGCAAGTGTAAATCATCAGGCCAAGGCAACTCAGTCACCTGAGCTGATCATCTACGGCTGATTTGAGGTTTGCAGGGAGGGTTGTTGGACTGACTCGAAGGACTCCCTTTTCAATCTTCCAATAGATCTATTATTGGTTGCTTCTGTGTTGTAAGGTGGCTATGTGTGTTTCTAGAGCTACTATCTGTATATACCTTGGTGCTGCAATGTGTTGCTGTTACTTTATCTTCAGCTAAAAGAGGAAATGAGGAAGTCTTGCCCCCTGTGATCTCTTCTGGGCCAGCCCAGACGAGTCCTGAGCGTTCCCCGTTATTGTCCCCTGGCATCTCTTGTGACCACTGCCCATGGACTAAAATGTGCTGTCTAAATAAACACAGTATTCCTACTTGATGCGAAGCAACTGTCCTTCCTGGTATTCACAGCTTCCTGACAGAGGCAGTTGCTGATTTTATTAACAAACACAACCCTCCCCTTCTAGAGTTGGTTTTAATTTACCTCAGCTCTGCCACGAAATTTCCTTTGGATGCCAGTAGGAGGTAAAAGAAACTTCTGGAAATAAAGACCCAGTAAAATATAAGTAAAATGTAGCTCCCAAGGATGTAATATTTTAGATGAAAGGCATCCTTCAAAGCAGTCCAGGAGATAGTGAACACGATGCCTTCAAAACTGGCAAGCACCCAAACCAGCTTCAGTGTTTAGATAACTGAACATCCTTCTTTGAAACCTGATGGTGGGAGAAATTGATGCAAAGATAAAAATTTCATTTGCAAAGGAAAGAAGGACTGGCAGAGACATACACATTTTGAGACCTGATGAAAGAATCTCTTCATAAAATTATGTATTGAATTAGTTTTACTGCTGCAGTGTGCAAAACAACTCTTGAATGATGTTATAAATGTCCTGGTATATTTGCAGTCCCTCACTGTTTGGACACTGGAACAGCCTCCCCAGGGCAGTGGTCAGGGCCCCAAGGCTGCCAGAGCTCCAGGAGCATTTGGACAACACTCTCAGGGACAGGGTGGGATTGTTGAGGTGTCTGTTCAGGGTCAGGAGTTGGACTGAGTGGTCCTCGTGGGTCCCTCCCAATTCAGGATAGTCTATTATTTTATCACTAAACTATCTGTCATGTTGATGTTCAGTCTGTCACCAAAATGAAATGTTTTAATACAATTTATTTCTTTTAGTCCTTAGGGCCACAATACCACTTCCATCCTGAGTTGTTAACGAGACCCTGACCTTGCTTTAGGCAGTAAAACTAAATTTTTGACTCCTGCACTATCCTCCAGTAATGTGAGCTGTAATTCCCACCTCTTTGCTGTGGTCTTTAAATCTGAATGGCCAGCTTGGGATGAGCACTGGGCAGGAATGGACATTCACTAAAGGGACAGTGCAGGCAGTAATCTCATTGCCTAATTTAAACATCCACAGTGGAAGTCTGCTTTGCCTTGGCTCTGCTTACAGTAAGTGGAGCCTCATTCACATTTGGTCCATCCCAGCCACACTGTGCTCTCTGGTGAGCACCTTTTTTTTTAGCATTTCCTAAGACCCCAGTGCTGGATGCATGAAACCAGGCAGGGTGAATAACCTTCCCGAGGGAGGCAGTTGCCTTGCATCAAGGAAAAAGCTATGGCAGCAGTCTCCCCTGAAAGGACAAGGGACAGACCTCTGCTCTTCAGACAGGCACAGTCCCACAGGAGTCAGTGGAAACGGAGGAGGGGGTTTGAGAAGGTGACACACAGCCAGGAATGAGGTAAGGGAGCTGAGAATTAGCTTAATAACTGGGAATTTATTTGTTTTCAAAATAAAACGTCCTGTGGTTTTGCTGCTCAGCCCTCACTGGGTGTCCCACTGTGCTTCCCCCCAGGACCAAGAGTTCCTTTACAACAGGCTGGAGGAGTCCCTGTGGTACCACACACATACACTGAGGTGGGCCCCAGACTGACCCTCCAGCCACTGCTTTTTAATCCAATGCTGCAGCAATTCCTTACCAGGAAGAGGAAAAAGAGTGGAATGCCCCTTTGCTGGTAACTTTATGTTCTGAAGCACAGCTTGTGGGTAGAAGGATCATCTGGGGGTAGAAGGGAAAATGCAACTGTTAGTCTGCAATGGCAACTGCACCTCCCTGAAACTCCAGGTGGGATTTTTCTTTTCTGAGACCAACACACACCAGAGGTATGACCTCGTAGGAAGCTGAGTGAAAATAGACCAAGTCATCAAGAAGAGACTCCAATTCGGGAAGGAAGTGTGGTGAAGGTCACAACAGAAGGACAATAGATAGATTCAAAATACACACAGTTTAACTACAAAGGTGTAAAAGGAGTAAACTCCTTTGGGACAAATGAGAGGAGATTTAGAAATCTTCTCTTGAAGGAAATCTTCTCTTCCCAGGAAACAGCTGATATATTAGGAGGAATATATTTGAAGTAGCTTAATGTTACTTAAAGATGTGTCAGCTTAATCATATTCATTAACAACTCTTCTTAACATACAAAATCAAGTAGATGGAGAACCAGAGAAGAGACCAGATTTTATGCTCGGCCCTGAAAAAAACCCAAAGAATAATAAAACAGCTGTGGAAAGAGAAAGAACTGTTTGCACATTGTACCTAAGCAGAGCCTTGTGTCAGGTATGCAGGATGTTCATCTTTGGTCTGGTTTGTGTGTATTTTATTGTTCCATTTCCAAACTTTCTATCTGATAATGTGTAAAAAAATATGTATTCTAGACAAGCACCTCATTAAAGTAGAGATTTGTTTCGTGGAAAGCCGGATGTTTTCAATGACATGTAAAAATGCTGAAGCTAAAAAGCATTAAAATAGCTGCAGCTTGTGATGCATGTTAACACAGAGGGAGCCTACTCGAGTATACTGTGCAAATAGCTGCACTTCTTCCAGTGGGCTGGAAATTATTGCTTGGTTTTCCTTGCTAAATGAAAGATGTGCTGTTAAAGTTATGCCTTTGCATTGTACACAATTTTATTTTCCCCACTGAAAAAGTGGAGAATAAGCTCTTCATTTTTCAATGACATTTGCAGATGTTTTCTGAAATGTGAAACCTCCTCATTACTCCATGTCACTTTGGAAGGTGCCATTGGGAATTTGGGGTGGGGAAGGGATTGCTCAAAGCTCTTCCACAGTAATGGGTAATTAAAAAAAAAGTCTTTCTAAGATCTCATCAAAATAATATGTATTCCTGATTTAACTCCCAAATTTGAAATAACAGTTCATTTACAAATTTCCCAGTGCCTCCCATTAGCTCAGTTGGTTAGAGCATGATGCTAATGATGCCAGGATTGTGGGTTTGATCCCTGTATGGATAATTCACATAAGAGCTGGACTTGATGATCCTTGTGGGTCCCTTCCAACTTAGAATATTTTGTGATGAGAAATGTGGAAGCAGCAGCTCTTTAACATCATGGAGCGATATTTCAGAATTGTCTAATTTTGTTAGAGGAAGAATCTTTCCAGTTATAGGTACCAAAGACAGTAATTTTCCGATTTATACTGTACAGCTAGGTATGTATCACTCCGGTGTGAGAACAGGGAACAGCTGAAGCACCCTTGTTGTGAGGCAAAGATACAACTAATTTGCATTATTTTGTGTTCTCTAGGGATATCAAAGGCAACAATATTGTGGCAAAGAGCAGCTCGTTGAACGTGTGTGACGATCAGGGCCTCGCCAAAAGCCTCTCGGAGACATTTTAGTATTGTTAATTCTTGTGATCACATCAAGTTATTCATCTTTTATCAGTTCAGATGGCTTTCCTTCTGGGGACAGCCCGTCTCCCTGCTGACATGTGATGTGCGCTGTGTGAGCGTCGCTGCGTCTCCAACAACGACGGGAGGGGACGGGAGATCAGGTGGAGCTTCAGGAAGATGCTCCTGCAGTGCCACCCGGACCAGCGGGGGCCAGTCTGGTGGCCACAAAGCGACGAAATCAAAGGCACGGGAGAGAAGAGAGCGGCAAGCCCAGCGCACCGGTGTGAGCTGGAGCTGCCTTTCGCTCTGCAGGGCAGCGCTGGCACCTTGGACCAGCGAGGACCCCGTCCCTCCAAGAAAGGAGAGCTGTGTGTCCAGGTGACAGACGCCCCGGTGATGAAACTGGGCGCGACGTGCGGAGTGTGCTCTGTCGCTCCCAGCGAGCGGGGCACGAACCGAACCCGTTTCCCCCTCCCTGTGGCGGAGGAGCAGCCGACGGGAAAAGGCAGCGCCTCTCCGGGGCCGGGGGCAGGACGCGCCCCCGGAGGGCAGCGCGGCTCGGGCTGTGGGCAGGGCTGGCACAGCATCCCGCGGGCGTGTCTGCATCCCCTGCATCAACTCACATTACTTTCTTGCTCTGTGCATTGACCCTTGGGAAGACAGCCCTGCTGATTGCTCCTGCTGCAGTGCTTTAACTCTTCCCTGTCGGATCGCAAGAAGCCGTCTGGAATTCGTCTGGAACAGTGTCATTTTCTGTAACTGATTCTTTAAGGATGCTGGATTTCAGTGGCAGCAGGCCTTTGAGCAAGGCCAGCAAGAAATTGAAATGAGGCACAGCCTTGGCAGCTTCCAGGACACAAATGGCTTATATAGACAATTGAGATGAATGTAATTTTGTTTGTACTGGGAAGATGCTAAGGGAGAAGCAGAGATTTTGAGGGGTGAGCAAACCACACCAGAAATTAGTGTAGCTTCTGGATCCAGCTAGGGCTGAGGTTTTTTCCTTTTGTTTTATGTGTCAGATGAAAATTCCAACTCTGTAGAAGAAAAGAATTTTCTATCATAAGAGTAGAGAAAGACTGATGTCAGTTGGCCAGAGAGGTTTTAAAACCTCCTCTTTGGAGACATCCCAAATTTGACTGGACATGGTTCCAAGCAATCTGCTGTACCTAGGCCTTCCTGATGAGGAGCTGGGAGTAGAGGACCTCCGGAGTCCTTCCCAACCGCTGTGATTCCATCCCAACAGTAACATGGTCTCTTTCATTTGCATATCAAATGCCAGCAGAGGTGGATCCGTACAATGTTTAGGGATATTACCTGATAATATAAGTTTAAAAGCTCTCATCCTTTTCCTTATTGTCTTTAATATGATCTTAGAATAGGAGAAAACAACACTTTCCCAGTTCAGTGTCAGCCAGGTGAGTGGGGACACAGACAGGTACATGCCCTGATCGGAGTAGTTGGATGTGCGACCACAGCCTGAGAAACAGCAGGAACAGTGACTCCAACTCCAGTCCCCAGTTAAATCCTGACACACAGACCTGCCAGGAGATGCACTGATTTGTTTAGGGGGATGTCATTGTGTCACACAGAGCAAACACATGGATGCACCCTGAGGGCATCGTGCATGACCCACACCTACAGCTGTGGATGGCTTCACGCTGCAGGGGGGAAGGTGAGGAGCATTTAACCCCACTCAGCACTGCCATGCAGGACAGGATGTGAAGAAGGATATGTCCCTCACACAAAACAATGTGAAGCTTTTTTTTAATCTAGTCAAAACATAGAGATTGGAATTTGGCTGCGAAACCTGGGCCAGCCTGTCTACAAAGGTGAAGTGAACCAAGGTTATTGAACTTTGGTCCTTGGAAATGTCTTTGGGTTTTTAGACCATGAGAATCTGAGGCTGCCCCATCCCTTTTTTATGGATGCTTTATGATTAACCTGAAAAATCATGTGAATTTTTTAAAACTTTATCTACTTATGCCTACATTCCTGTTAAGCCTAAAGTCAAACTGCTTCTATGGGAGTAACAGCTCAGATGGGAGTGAAGAGCCAAATGAAAATTATGTGGAGATCTCATTTGACAAGGCCACTTCAGACAAAAGAAATGTTAAACAAATAGCCTTACACAATGGGAAATGGTGAACTTCAGCTGAACCTCACTGGTGGCTGGGTGCCAAAGGAAAGTTTGAAGCTACCCACATGTTCTCTTTTGGAAAGCTCTCTGGTTTTAATGTCTGGCGTTTGTATACCATTTAAAATGGAAAATGAAGAGTGTTTAATTATCTTACCAGGATATGACAGCTGATGGAAATTAAAATGCCTGCCCAGGACTCCTCTGCTTCGTGGAGTGAAATTCTGGTAATTACTCAGAATGTATAAACCTAGGCCATACTGAGCTGTAAACAATAAATAGATAAGATAAGACTAGATATTGCAACATAACCATAGTAACAAAGAAAATAGAAACATTCAGGTGTATCACCCTGGATGAGTGTTGCTTTCAGGCTGCAATCTGCTGCCACAAGCAGTAAAAAAGGTCGTGGTCTGGGTAACTTCAGATTTGTCTGCTTGGCCAGGCAATGAAATGTAAGGTCTGTGGTTAGAATTTCTGTGGGTAAATGGATTTAGAAGAAGCTTTTCAGCTTTCAGGACCGCAGGTCCATCAAATTTTAAAATAAAACTTCGTCTTCTCTGCCTTATATAAACCAAATTATGGCCAGGAATATGAACTCTGCCTATAAGACACTATAAGTGTCTAACATCCAATCACCTTGTTACTACTGCCTTCTGATATTTCAGATTTATTTTGGCCATTACAGAAAAGCTACAGTCTAATATTGTAAATACTATGTTCATTGCTGTCTGCAATGACTGCAGAGAACAAATTGCTAAAGGGCTTGATCTCACAAAGTAAAATTAACTATTTGGAATGGAGAGCTGCCATCACAATCTGATGGCACCAATTACACTTGCAGAAAATGCAGCTCAGTGTTTGAGGCAAAAGAAAGACAGACCCTGGGCCAAGTTGTTTTAAGGTTTGTGCTGAGCATTATCATTTTAACTCAAAATGAATCTGAGATTCCAATGCAAGTGTCCCGAGAGGAAGAGGCAGTTTTGGGAGTGTTGGTCACTTCTCTCAGGTAACAAGCAATAGGACAAGAGGAAACAGTCTCAAGTTGCACCAGGAGAGGTTTAGTTGGATATTGGGACATTTTTTTTTTCCTCCCAAAAGGTTTTCAAGCCCTGGCACAGCTGCCCAGGCCAGGAGTGGAGTCATCATCCTTGGAGGGATTTAAAATACATGTAGATGTGGCAGTTTGGGACATGGGTTAGTTGTGGCTTTGGCAGTGCTGGGTGGACTTGATGATCTGAGAGGGCTTTTGCAACCTAAATGATTCTATGATTTTGTGGTTTTATGTTTCCTTCCTCAGCCCCATTTACTGGGTTTGGCCTGTTTTGCTCAGGGAAATGTTTCTGCTCTCCTCACCTGGCACAGGTTCCTGAAGTGAAGAAAGGTGACTGGTGACTTGGCTGCACCGGTGGCTTTAAGGGATGCCATGACATTATGGGACAGGGCTTGCTAGTCAGGAAACACAAGTGTCAGGCAAATCCAATGGAAATACTGATTATACAAAATTGGCCTGATGAATAGTTTGTCTTCTGAGGAGATGCTGGTTAAAATTTCACTGTCAAATAGCAAGAGGAGCAGGATGGGTCAGTCCCTCTCATTAAATCCTCCTTTGCAGAGATGATTTGACCCCAAGGAGTTACAAAAATAAATCACAAAGCACATGGGCCAGACTGCAGTGAGTGGTGGATGTTCTAATACAAGATACACCTGAATCCACAGACTCCTTGTGAGATAATTGCCCAGCTCCCTTCCTTCAGCTGATACCAGCTGAACACTTTCCAGTGTGATGACATTCTCAGTGCTGTGTGCAGGAACGAATTATAGATACCAAAACAAATTATAAACACTAAAACAAATTATAAACACTTCTAGCTACAGGCTAAACACAACTTGGTTTGCCAAGTGTGGCTGAATGTGAGATGTATTTCTGCTGATGCAGGAAGACCCATGAACAGCTCGCCCAGCCTTCTGCCCCTGTTCTCTGCAAAAACATTAATATATGGCACAAAAATTACTACAAGACCCACGAAAATAATAATAAAAAGAAATCCACAAATCCCTGGCTTCTTGCAGACTGACTTCTTGCTACACCTCTTGCACTGCCATAGCCCGTAGTCGAGCAAACCTCCTATGATACACAATCATAGGGCTATGCTCTCTCCAAAACAGCTTCAGCTCTCCTCTCCTCATCTCCTGGATCTTTCCTTTCGTCAGTTCTTCTCTCACGTCACCTGTGGCCACCACAGAAAATGTGTCCCTCTTTTCCTTTAGTGTCACCCAGCCAAAGGACTGCAGAAGCCCTTCCCTGGGGCTGCGTTCCCGTGGATTAGTTGGTGAGTGCATCCACGGCCAGCGGCGGCTGCTGAAGGCAATATCTAGGAGGAAAGCTATCCCTGCCCTTCCCTCTGTGACAGCATCAATAACATCACTTTTCTCTCTGGGCTTCTCTATTCTTATGGTATTTAGAGGACTTCAATTTTTAAAAGATCTTTAGAGGACTTCAGTTTTTTAAAGATCTTTACCACAGCTTGCTCGCTGGCTTGGGTTACAGCTGATCACAGCCTGATGGTGGCAGGCTCCTTTCCACAGGAAACCAGGCTAAAAGCCTTCTCCTCACCTGCACTTGGAAGCTGCCAGTTTGACAGGCTGCCAGAGCCTGCCTGACAAAAGCAGACCTCTTCACACTTCCTCCTGCAATTACCTTCCCATGGAGCCTAAAGGTGAACTGCCAGGTCATGGATCTCACTGCAAACAAGGCATTGGCAGGAGATCTCCGTGGGGATGAGGTGTCTGGGAGTGACACATGCTGGCTGCTCGTTACATCCATCTGTTACTAACTAAATGAAGAGGAGTCACCAAAAGTGAGCCACAGGCCATTTGACTTATTTTCATTAGTAACTCCAAAAAAAGTCCCCCACTCAAAAGGTAGACAAGGCCAGGGCATATCACAACTTTATTTCAGCTTCAGCTCCATTGCAAGTTCCCCCAGTTTTTGAGTGGAACCCTCACTTTAATCTTCAGAGGAGTACTAAATGCCAAATCAATGGCACAGGCTACTTCTTCCTCGTTATGCAGTGACTGATCCTGTTTCATTTCATCACAGATTGAAAGGCTGATGGGAGATGGAGTTTATTCATTCCTGCATGTGCTGGTGAGTGGCATTGCTCAGTCTGCTGCCTCACCCCCCTGCCAGGCTGGGGACTGGCACTGTGACTGTCCTCTGGATAGGGCAGGGTTAGATGAGATATTAGGGAGAAATTCTTCCCTGTGAGGGTCGTAAGGCCCTAGCACAGGTTACACAGAGAAGCTGCCACATCCATGGGAGTGTCAGGTTGGATGGGGCTTGGAGCAACCTGGTCTAGTGGAAGGTGTTCCTGCCTATGGCAGGAGGGAGGTGGAAATGGATGATCCTTAAGGTCCCTTCCAACTGAAACCATTCCGTGATTTGATGACAGGGAACTAAAGTTCCTGAAGTTAGTTTGAGTATCCATCCATCCGCCCAGGCTCCGGCTCTCCAGAGAGACCCTTCAGCCCTTGTAGCCATGGTGGCAGAGCCACCAGACTCCAGTTGCAGCTGTGAATGATGCACATTTCTGTAAATCAGATGGGCAGGACCTCAAGCCAGTCAGCAGAAATCTGGGGAGCCGTCAGCCAGCTGCTGCCTCTGAGAAATGTGTCCCACGACACCCCAGTGACAGTGGCACTGCTGGCAGCTGTGGACTTTCCATTGTCTGGTCCATAAGGTCACTCCTTGCCTTGCTGTGGGCTCTGTCTCACTCTGCAGCAAAGAGGAAGGGGTTCCACAGGACCATTTCCATCCTCACAGGGACCTTTTCACCCCCAGGCTGACACAGAGCACATCCCTCCCACACACTGCAAGAAATGCTGCATTTTGGGGCAAAACCATTCCTTTTTAAACTGGGTAATGTCCACAGCTGAGCTGACAGCCTGGCCCCACAAAGAGTTGTCCTGTCACCACCTGGGGACAAGAAACTGTGGAACAGGAAGCCCGTGGGTAGCTGGTGAGAGCAAGATTTGGGCCTATTACCAGTTTTGCAGCTGAAGCCAGTGTCATGTCAAACCACGCGTTAACCACACATTCCTGAGGTCTGTCTGCTCAGGGGAAAAGCGTGTGTGAGCCAGTGAACAACAGCTTAGAGGACTGATTTGAGTTGGATATGAAACTTTAATGCTGGCACTTCTGAAGTGCTTGTACTTGCAAATCTAACAGCCCCAGCTGAACACTGATATTTGTAGGTGTTCAGGCTTTTGAAAAGGAAGCTGAGCTCCTGACTGTATCCAGAAATCCCACTCTGTGGGATTCATCAGGACCACCAAGAAGGCTGAAATCCTTCGGTGTGCTGCCCAGACCTCTGCCTTAATGACCTGAATGATGGATGATGGGGCAGAGAGCACCCTCAGCAAATTTGCAGGTGACACAAAGCTGGGAGGAGGCTGATGGACCCAGGTGGGTGTGTTGCCATCCATGGGGACCTCAACAGCCTGGAGAAATGGGTTGGCAGGAACAGCATAAATAAAGTTCCACAAGCAGAAGTGCAAAGTCCTGCCCTTCTGGAGGAACAACTCCAGACACAGGTATGTGCTGGGCGCCAACCACCTGGAAAACACCTCGGCAAAAATCCTCCCCTGGCTTCCATATCCCATCTGAGGTGTCCCACTGAGGGGAGCAGGTGGGGACCTGCCTGCCAGCAGCTCTGTCTGCGTGGATATGTGGAGACAACCATGTAGAGAGCTTAGATGTTAAAACAGCCATTTCAACAGCTTGGCATGAAATTTCTTACACCGTGGAAGGGCCTCAGGCTTCTGTTCAAGGGGTGCAAACGGAAACCAACAGGAGCGTGTGCATGATCCGATTCACCACCTTCTGCTCTTACCTTGTACCCTCACATCTCTTTTAATCCATCAAGACATGGGATCAGAGCCATGCACCATTTTTTCCATGATGTCTGTCTGGGACAGTGAAGTCATAATGAAGTTTTTTAACTTTAGAAAGAGAACAAGTTAATTACGGTGCCCAGAACCCCGGGGAGATCGATTTCTCAATGCTTACAGATGTCTGAAAAAAGCCAAGGTTTCAACATTTTTTTATCAAAAGCTGGGACAATGTGTGAGAGCAGGATGAAATGGCTGGAAAACCTGACTCTTATCAGGCACCAGTACAAAATGTGACTGAAAATATTTCAGTATATCCCAAAATCCTCTTGCAACTCTCTTTGCAGGAAACTTCTTTGTCAGAAGAGGTGCTCAAGGACCAGGATGGAGCTGGAGATTGTCCCATTATTGATTTGCATCTGCACAAATGCACAGATTTGTATAATGTGTCGTGTTAACCAAAACCTCACCCAGTAGGAGCGATTTTTAACTGCAGCAATTAGTTTATTAAAGCTATACATCACATTAACCAACAGAGTTTATTCCTAATGGAATAACAAGAGCTGTGTTTTACCTTTTCCCTTTATCACATGGAAAAGTCTAACCAACACAGAAGACAGAAATCTCATTTTCACATGACAGTTCCCCCCTGCCCGGGTAGGAGCAAAGAGCCAGGGCTGTGCATAGTGAAGGGGCTGGTGGTGATGGGAACTGTCTGCAGCAGTAATTGGCAGGAGACAGGCTTTCTCCTGAATTATCCAGAGCTGTTAACTAGAAGCCAGTCTAGGGTGAGATGAAACCATGGCATTAATTTTGGTTTAGTTTAGACCAAGACCAAATTAGTGGCCAATTAATTTTCACTGTTTGTACACAAACACAGCTCCTCTGGTGTGTCAAAGCTTTCACCTCTGTCATCTGCTGATACCTTCTCATCAAAAAACCTTGACAAATCTCATCACACATGGGTATTACTAGTCGCTGCAGCCTGTGTGCACAAAGACGCTTTGCAATTCACATCCTAGTCCTTCCTGTTTCTCTAGGTTTTGAGCCTCTTCAGGCAGGACAAATAACATGTTCAAAAATTACAGTTGGTGGGTTTCATGGCTTAACCAGAAAAGTCTGCACTCAAAAAATGGCACTTAGTCCATGTGGCTATCCCGGTAAGCAATAATCATAAAAAAAGCTCTGGGGGGAAGCAGCTGGACTGACTTTTATCTTGGTTTTCTAAATTACGTGTCCTAAATCATGTTTCTAAGTTTACCCTCTGTAGAGAAAGGCAGAACTTTAGCTGGCTTTTCCCCCTCTAACTGCTTCAGCCACAAAACTTTCCACTGGTGGAACAAATTCCTTCCAAATGCCAATAAGCAGCCTCAAACTCAACATCCTCATCAGTAGCCCCATGGGGGAATCTTGCCCTACAGTGGGACCTTCGGCTGATGTTTTTTAGCCCAGTGGTACTCAGGGGAAGGAATATTTATTTCCCATTCCCCTGGGCTCCTCAGAGCCATCACTGCTATTTACAGGCTGATGAAGCTTGGCATGATGTGGGCATGCACTTCTTGGGTTTTTCCACTTGCCTGAGGCACTGCAGTGATGTTGTACATCTGCCCAGCACGGCAAGCATTCCTTGATGATAATAAAAAGTGGGGGGAGGAAAGAAGTGTCCTTAAGTTTTGCAGTCCTTGGGACAGATCTGAGCTGCGTGACTATAACTTTGGCCATTAAAATGGTGCCATGCATGTTAATCTGGGGAAGATCAAAGAGTACAGTTGATGTTTCTTATTCGTGAGACAATTCTTAGTCTTGTCAGCTCCCCCCTTGCTGTGATGCTGCTGAGCTCAGCAGGTGAGAAGACCTGACTGCTGGTTTTACTCTGGGGTTTTCACAGCCCTCACACATGGATGCAGGCAGGAGTAGGATGACCACGGGCTCCTGTGGAACCTGGGGTGCTTCTGCAAAAATCCCACCATGCAACTTGCCAGCAAGGGATGCAAGGTTTGTGTTCAGGGTCCCTGCTGCTTCCAGCTCCTCTCAGGGAGGAGATTATCAAAGTCACCGGCTTCCGTTTTTTCCTTCACTTGTATTTGTAACTGGTGTCAAAGTCTCCTCAGTCCATGGGGGAATATCTCTTTCCCTTAACTGTTTTCCCAGTGACCCTCATGATCTGCCACCTTGGGTTTGCAACTGAGGCCCT
The DNA here is from genome assembly GCF_001715985.3 of Manacus vitellinus. Classification (NCBI taxonomy): domain Eukaryota; kingdom Metazoa; phylum Chordata; class Aves; order Passeriformes; family Pipridae; genus Manacus; species Manacus vitellinus. The sequence continues at coordinate 833,530 of NW_021940744.1, read as the reverse complement.
GTTCAGTCAAGGTTTGCAGGTGAAGAAGGATTTTAACATCAAACCCAGGTTTATCAAACCATGATCCACTTTCTAATAATTTAATTGTCAGTTGCTCTAGCATTTGGGACACTTTATTGTCCAAACATGTCATAGAATTATGGAATGGTTTGGCTTAGCAGGGACCTTAAAGCTCATCCAGTCCCACCCCTGCCATGGGCAGGGACACCTTCCACTAGCCCAGGTTGCTCCAAGCCCCGTCCAACCTGGCCTTGGACACTTCCAGGGATCCAGGGGCAGCCACAGCTTCTCTGGGCAGCCTGTGCCAGGGCCTCCCCATCCAGTTAAGAGACAAAAAGAGCCCTTTGTGGAGGCTTAGATGCATAATTCAGAAAAGCAAGACAAAGCATTGGCTTGGGGTGGTGTCTGAGGCACTGCCTGTCCTCCGGCTCACGGTAGGCTCAGTTCAGCATCCCTGTGTTCCAGCAGGTTTTGTGCCAGTTTCCCTAAGGAGATGGTCCATCCTAAGCCTGGCTAGAGCTGAGCAGGGCCAAAAGAAGAGCAGAGGAGAGCAGGAACACCCAAATAGCATGAGGGAGTCTGTTCCCTGCAGCCCAAAGACAGCCCCCACCATGGCTGAGCACAGCAGCGGTGCCTGCAAAGAGAGGCCAGCACAGACACCCCACAGCTCAGGGGCTGAGGGGACAGCTCATCCCTTCATCAGTAGCAGCTCCTTGGATCAGTGGAATATCTGGATATGTGACAAATGCCATTTTCTAGGAGAGACTCTGAGCATGCCCAAATTTCACGTCTCTGTTCCCCAGGGCTTTTGGAAACAAATGGCAAGTATTTTTCTCCTGATGTTTTTTAGCAATCACATGCCTGGGACTGACAGGAAAGACCAAGCATACTATTTTTAATTTTTTTTTTTTTTTTAGCATTTCATGGATGTAAAATCACAGGGTGATGACTCAGGACACAAGAGGAATATCATTTCCTGCTGGACACAGAGTGTCAGAGCCCAGGGCCCTGCCAGCATGTTGATGGTGATGACTCGAGCTGTGAGGAGCCTTGGACATGGCCAGACTCCCCCAGCCCTGCCAGTGCCACTTGTCATCCTGACCTTATGTTCCAGTTTGAGGGCAAAGGGGCCTATTTTTCCTTTCTGTTAGTTTTAAAGAGATAAATATTGTCAGTGAAGTGACCTCCTACCTCCATGGAAATCTTTGAGTTTGAGGCTGAACATGTGAAATTTAGCAGTAGCTCTTTGTTATTTATAGGCTGTTCATTGTTTTGCTTAGCATGAGGTTATGCTGTGTGCCTTCAAGCGTGGTTAATTAGCACAAGGTCAGCAAGCTTTGCAGAACAATGACATGAGCTTTTATTTTGCTAAAAAAAAATATTTTCTAAGGAAAAAACATGTTAGCAGCAGCAAATAGTGTCCAATGTTGAAACATGATTGAATATAGTCATGAATAAAGCTTCCCAAATGCATATTTTTGTTTGAACAGTCGTCTGTTCAAAGGTAATTCTGGCCCCACTGAATTTGCCAGGGCTTGGGTCTGGATTCCACCCTGACTGATATAACTCCCAGACCTGCACTTTTATCACCCAGTACATGTGTCATGGTCAACAAGAGATGGACATCTACAAGGCAGAAATTATGTTCCCATAACAGCAGATCCAAGGAGGACCCAAATGAGCAGCACTGACCAAAAATAGGCTGTGATAAAGAAAATTGGCTTGAAATTGAGACCCTTCCTAGAACTGTCCAAAGCTTTTTATTTTCCCCATGGTGACTGCAGGACTAATAGGACACATGTCCATTAGTCTGACAGAGGTTATTGTAATGAATAATAATGGATTTGACAGCAACCCTGAGGTAACTCAGTGACTCTGATGGTGCTTCCTGGCTCTCCCATGTTTGGCTTTTATCCTCCCTGATTTCTATCTTCTGCCACACGCAGGAAATAAAAAATGATTGGGACAATGCTTTATGAAAAAAAATATAATGGAAATGAAACTGTGAACAAGATTTCTGTTTGGGAAAGTCTTTGCTTAAGGCTCAGGGAAAGAAGCATGGTTATGGTGTCTCCTTGGAGACACAAGCTTTTTCCCAAACCTCAGCCAAAAAGGCTGTGAAAGCACATCCATGTGCTACAGAAAGGTGTTTACAACTCCTTTCAATAGTCACAATGATGTTTTCAGCTGAGGTGACCAGATCATGGAACAGCTGAGGTTGGGGATCTCTCCAGGAGCTCTGAAGATGTCTAATCCAACCCTCCTCAAAGATGGACCAGCCAGAGTAGCTCTTCCAGCTCTGCATCCAGGCAGTGCTTGAATTTCTCCGAGGACAGACAATCCACAACTTCTCCTGACAACCTGCTGCCTTGTTCATCCACTTTCACAACAAATAAGCTTTTCTTATGTTTAGATGGAATTTCATATATTTCAGTTTGTGCCTGTTGTCTCCTGTCCTGGCACCACTGAGAAAAACCTGGCTCCATCTTTACCCCTTTCCACCTATTTTTAGGTAGGATGGAGATAAGTGAAGTATCCTCACTGAAGATGAACATGAAGGTTGAATCTAAGGAGGATTTATGTGGAGAACCAAAGTACAGTTTGCTAAAATGGGAGCTCTAACTGTACTTTGGATCTCATCTGTGACTCCACAAGAGCATCATCTTTTATGTCAGAGGGAAGCACAAAAGCCTGTTTGGAAGATCATTGGAAATAACTGTACTGGCAAGCCAAAATCTGCTTCTCTTTCCCCTGGAAAAAGCAAGAACTGCTTTACTTGAGTTTGGATTCACCCCAAAGCTGCTGCAGATGGAGGCGATCCTGGGCTGTGGCTGGAGACAGGAGGTTCCTGTCACCACTCCAAGGGCAGGAGGGGCATTCTTTTCAGCCAGAAAAAGGGGATTTGAGGGAGTGGATGCTCTCAGTGCCACATGGAGCTGCCAGCACAGCCCTGGGGAGGTGCAGAGATGTGTGAGCAGAGACAGCAGAAAGCAGAGCTCTGCAGGGACTCCTGCCAGAGACTGGGTGGAAGCAGTAGGGGCTGCTGGCTCTTCCCAGGCTGAGCCCATGGAGGGATGGCACAGCTTGGTAAATGCCTGCAGACACACTATGAGCATGGGCAGCAGTGTGGGAGGGAAACAAGAGCCTTTTTGTGGGTACCAGATAGAGAGCTGATGGTAGGCTGCAATATCTGGTCAGGCAGAGCTCAGAGCAAATACCTGCTTGCATAGTGTCCTGTTGCCTCCAGGGATGACAGTGTCTCCATCCATCACTTTCTGAGTTCTGCAGGATTAAGAGATGCTCCTGGTGAAGGAGATTGGACCAGCTGGGTGCTACTTACTGTGCTTTGATGGTTTTAGTCAGTGTGCCAGGGTGAGAAGGAAGAAAGGGACCCAGGAAACTCAATTGCTGTGAATTTTGCATGGACCTCTGTGTTCAGGTGAGCAGTCCTAATCATTCTGGATTTCCATTTCACTGGGAGGAAAAACATTTGGGTTTGAGATAGCTCTGGGTAGTATTTTATCTCCTGGGGGGTTGTTTTCTCTTTGACATGGGGGGAAGTTCTGTACTCTTAAGTGACATGCCTTGTTGTAAACATAGATTGAAGCTCCATATGTTATAGAAAATGTTCCCTCAGCTAGGACACACAGAAAGCATGGTGTGCAGTTCCTGCTAGACCACTAACAGGAATGCTCATTTGAGTTGTCACAACATCAAGCTTTGAGCAAAGGCTGGAGTGCTTGAAGCACAGGGATCCGGTCTTCCAGCTGGCTGTAACGAGGAACACCTTCCCAGAGATGATTAGCAGTCTTATGTCTTCCAGATTCACCTTCTTAGCAGGCTCATCTTTGAAAGAGCCTCCACAATGAACCATCATTAGCAAACAGACAAGGAAAACATGAACAGATGGATGCTCAGGGTGACACTGGGTGGGAGACAGTCAGTGTGACAGAGCTCCTCCAGAAGGGCTCTTGGGTAACAAGTTCAAAGCCATCATCTCCATGGAGGTAGTTTTCCTTGTGGAATTAAGGAGTGATGGGGGTACCCTGATGGGGTACACCCCAATGGATGGTCACTGAAGCACAACTTGAGCTCAGGTACTTGATGTCAAGCATCCAGATTTGAATTCTGGTTTTGTGGGATCACTGAGCGCCGTAAACGTGAGCAAACTGGTCACAGAACACAGGAATTAAATGGATTTAAATCACTTTTATTTCCATGAGGGGAAAAGATTTCAGAGCTGCACCCTGTTTTTTGTAATTTTTGAACCTTTGCATGAAGAAATAAATTCTAAGCACAGACTTGGGCTTGTTTGGCTTTTTCGAGTCAAATTCCACATCAGTGGTAGTCCTATATAGTCTTTCCCCCTATCTATATTAAAGGCTACAAATAATTTCTAAAAGTTTTGGTATTTTCACAAAAATTAATTGTTTAACTTCTGCATTAACAGACAAAACCCCTCAAGCAGAGTCACTCTCTGGTACAACCACTCACCCCCTGCCAATTCAATCTGTTGACTCAAGCTGGATCCCACAGGTTCTTTGAAAACACACAGCATGCTACGGCATCCTCAAGGTTCAGATAGCTCTGAGGTGGCTGTTCTTGCCCTCTGGAGACTGAAACACAGCACAACATGTACCAGCTTGGGATGTACCAGAGTAGGTCTGTACCAGAAAAATATGTTACTTGCTTCTATGACGACACCGGGGACATGCAAGAAATGAGACACTGCACATCCCGCACATGAAAGAGATGGAACCGCCTGCAGTGACCATAAAGCCCTCTCATCAATTCATGTTCTTGTTTATTCTCCTGTGTGCATGACCCAGGTGTCTCAGTGCAGAGCACCACAGTCTGACATCTCCCACCATGACCCTCAACAGCAAGTCTTGAGTTGACCAGCTCAGCTGCCTCTGATCGAAATTTTAGGAGTCCTGAGGTGTAAGGAGGCTGGGAGGAATGAACTGGTGGCTGAGGAAGGCTGTTGGCAATCCTGTCTTCTGATCTCCTGTTTATACAGGAAAGAAGACAACATCCCACTCTGTATATAAGATTATCTGTCCATGGTCTGGTGCTTCAAAGTTTAAATACTATCTCTACCAAGGGTGGTCCTAAAAGCAAAGTCCACATTCTGGGCATCCCCAACTGGAATACAGGGTGTGGAGTTTGGGGATTTTCTCTTTTCCCCCCTCTGTCAGGGTGCTCTGAAGATAAAATGACTTGCTTGAACCTTATGTACTACAAGAACTGCATGAGGGTGAGAACAACATGCGGTGGGATTTTTGTGCCCATGGAAAGTTTTCTGGGCCCGGCTTTGTGCAAAAAATGTCTGCAATTTTCCTGAGCTCCTCAGGTAATCTCAGTGTTAGGTCAGGGAGGCAAAACATCACTTTTACCTCAACATCATGGATCCCAGGCCCCCACAAATGCCCCACAAACTCACCAGACAGCTTGGGGTTTCCCACCCTGAGGGTCTGGTAGCAGACACAACTAGCTTAGGTGGCAGGAGATGGAGTTCCCAGGCTGCTTGGACCAGGGGTGCCAAGGGCTGACCGGACTTGAGGTGCTGCCGGATGGCCCTAGAACTGCTCCACCTGGGACCACACATTCCCTTGCCCACAGGTCTAGGGGCCCCTGGAAGCCCACAGAGCTTCATGGGAGCCACGGGTTTCAGAGTGCTTGGCTCAGGGCTTGAGATGGCTCAGTTGATGTCGGGGAGCAGCAGGAGACTGCCCCAGGAGAGGACATGAGCCAAGAGCCCGGGGTACCACACTGACCACCCGTACCTCGGTGAGGTGACCACGCTGGTTTCCAGCAGCCCCACGATCTTGCAGGGCAGCAGCAGCAGGTCCAGGCTGAGGTCGGTGCAGGAAGGACAGACAAGTCAGTCAGGAGCACAACCCAAGGCACAGCTCAGCTGTGGCCTGGGGGTGCCTGGGCAGCCAGGGGTGAGGCCCAGGGGACAGTGATCAAGGGAGAGTGATCAGGGCAGTCAAGGCCCATTAATGTCCTCAGTCCCACCTGTGGAGGAGTGAGAGGATGACTCCAGGTGTGACTCCAGGGGTAACTGAAGCCTTTTCCTACACACCTGCACACAAGAGGTGTCAGTAGGAATTAAAGCTGGAGTCTCACAAGAAACACTGTGCTTTCCTGGCTGGAGCCTGTCTCATCAGTTCAAAGGACTAGAAGCTGCCTGCTGCCCTGAAGGGGAGCGAGTGGCTCCCTTGGGCTGACTCATCACCTCTGCTGCAGCCCTCCAGGAGCTCTCAAGATGGGGAGGTTTGAAGGTAATGTGCTTAAGCAGCTTTCTGCTTAGTCAGTGGTACAAGTGAAGGTTTTGTTTGCTGTCATTGTATGCCTTCTCCTTAGTTCTCTTGTTCCAACCTTACTTGAGCCAGCAGGAGTGGTGGGAGAAGCTTCCTTAATAATGTCAGCTCGTAATTGTGAGCTTGGCATCTGGTGGATCAGAGGGGATGAAATCATTTGTGCTGCTGTCTGCACAAGGCTGGAAGCAATGCAGAGGAGGCAGCTTTAATTAAAACCAGCCACCATAGATCATAAAGCAGCCTTATCAGCTTGCAGGCGCAGCACACCGCGCTCTGGAGAGCACCGGGCTCTGGGAAACAGAGATGGCCCACAGCAGGAGCTGGAATAACAAGCAAGGAGCAGTGATATCTACTGCAAAGCAACCCTATCAACCCCGCTCCTGGCTTTTTCTCGTGAGAAAGAGACCCCTAAAGCCATCCAACTCCACTGTGTGGACGTTGGCACCATGCAGCAAGGGTGAGTCCGTGCTTCTGGGACCACATTGCAAGACAGCTGCTCTGTCCTGTGGACCATTGTGTGTTGGGTACCAGAAATCCTGAAGGCTCAGCTTCTCCTACTCAGTTTGTATGACATCTGAAAGTCTTCTAGACTCCTGGGGATTTGAAGTGGTGCAGCAGTGGATATAAAAATATTTTGTATACGTATAAAAAAATATTTGCATCCCATCCCTAGAAGTGTTCAAAGGTCAGGTTGGATGGGGCTTGGAGCAACCAGTTGCTGGGAAGTTTCTTTGTCCATGGCAGGGAGTGGAACTAGATGATCTTTAAGATCCCTTCCAACCCAAACCTTCCTGTGATTCTATGATTCTCTGATTTTCTAGTGCATAAAAAATATTCATGCAGCAGTACACACAAAAGAAATCTCTGCGCTGATTGTGCTGAAAGAGAACATCCAATAGTGTAAACCAATACCTATAAATCACTGTTCTAATAGGTGAAGCAGCACATTTAAAGCAAAGCTTTGGCTTTCTGTGTGCTCCAGGCTATGCCAGCCTGAAGGTCTGCATCCTGCCCCTGACCGTGGATTTGCATCACTGGGATCTGACCTGGTGCCCAGCGAAGCTCAAACTGGGAATATGCCTTTGCTTTTCATTAAAGGTTTGGATTTGCTGAAAACAGCTAGATGTATTATTCATGAGTAGCTCGTGTAGAAGTCACAGACCCATTTTCCTGGACTGCATTCAATGGAACAGATTTCCATGGAGCACGGCAATGGGGTTGAAAGGCTCGTGTGAAACTTCTCTTAGCTATGAGCAAAGAAAGTCATAGAAGTCTCAAACCACAAGAGACTACAGAGCTATGGAGTTCACTGCCTCCAAGAATTTGAAAATCATGAGTCAGGCCTCAGTCATAACTTTTTTTTTTTTTTTTGCTTTTAAATACAAAGAAACCTCGGGGTCTTTATTTGCTTACTGGTTTGTGAACACTGAGTTCTTGTTCTCAAACACACAGGCCCTCATAGTCTGGAAATAAATCTATAAATTCTCTTGCAGTAGCAATCCTAGAGAAGCTAACTGCATGTTTCATAACTTTTTTGGAGTGAACTGAACGCTCCTACAGGCTAATGCTACCACCTAACATGGACCTTCTTCAACGTGGACTTATGTGTAGTGCATCTTATCACCTCCAAGGTTAGGAACTGGTAGCTGGTTTTAAAAATCTCCCAAACTGAGCTTCCTAAACCAAGCAAGGCATGTCTGAGGGAAGAGCTGCATGAAGCTGTGGACACCTCATCCCTGGAAGTGTTCAAAGCCAGGTTGGATGGGGCTTGGAGCAACATGGTCTAGTGGAAGGTGTCCTTTCCCATGACAGTCCCACCTGACTGGATGAGCTTTAAAATTCCTTCCAACTGAAACCATTCTGGGATTCTATGGTTCTGTGAATGTCTCCAAATAATGGCTGTGAAAAAGGATGTTTCTTGCCTCCTGCTTGTTCCGGAGGAGCCGGACCTCGCACGGTCCACACTGGCAGCAGGGGCAGAGCAGCTGACAAAGCACAGAGGTGCCCTCTGCTCTTGCTTTGGGATGACACAAAGAGATTATTTTAATCTTAGGTCTGAACTCCTGCCAAGCTTTATTTAAAATTATATATATATAAAGGAAGGCAGGCATTGCAAGCATGGGAAACTTCTGGGTACATTTTAGCCACGCAAATAGTGCCTCATCTGTTTCCATTCACCCTTCCCTCCTCCAGTGCCCAAATGTGATCCTTTGGACTGATCTCTTCTCTCTGTCACAAGTGTGGTGGGAGGTACATCAGCCGCCGATGCACAGGGACTGTGTTTTGCTGGGGTGCTGAGGTGTTGGATCAGCTGTAGCAGGGAAAAGCCAGCACACACAAAGGACTCAAAACTTCAGATCTAGTAAAGTTTCATGACAGAAACCAAGAGAATAATCAAAAGGAGTCTTTCGAAATTCATTCATTCCTGTGAAATGCTGCCCTTAAATGTCCCTAATTGTGGAAAACTTTGGTTTGCAAAGTGCCTTCTGAAGAAGGTGTGTTGCACTCGTCTAGACCTGATGTTGGATCAAGTTCATCAGCTGACACAGTTGCATTTAACCACCCAACACTTTGCCTGTTTTAACATGAATCCCACTTGCTGTTAAGCATTTTATTTCAAAAAGCATTTTATTTCGAAGCTGATCTCTCGATGTGAGTCCCTATTTGTGAGGAAACATCTCCAAACCAACCTGGGCTATGCTTCCTCCTGTGCTCACCTGGGCTTGGAGGTCAGTTGTCTGAGTGTCAAGTTCCACCAAAAACAGTCAGCACAGCTTTGCTGACAACCTTTTCACCTTAGCAGTTAATCTCTCCTACTGGCAACCGTTGCTATTTATCCATCCAAATCAAATGTCCCTTTCTGGAGCGTGTCCCTGCAAGGAGAACCAGGTGGGATGGAGGTGGCTGATCCTGATAAACTGAATTAGTGCTAAATCTCTGCACCGAAAGCTCATTGGGCTAAAAAAGCCAGTGCCAGAGTCATGATGTCGAAGACCAGGAGCTGCATTTGTCTGCTGAGCTATTTACCTTCTCCCAGAGGGAAAGCTTCCCAACATGTTTCTCAGTGCTGAAATAGCTTTGGGAAGAGGATCAGGGTGTGAAGATCAGGTGTGCCATCCCTTTCAGAGCTGCCCTGAGTGTTGCAACTCAGGGCTTGTGAAAACTCACCATGGTGGCAGGTGGCACAGATTCATGCAGCTTTCAGGGAGGATTCAGCATTGCTTGGCTGTGAGGCTGTGAGTAGCTGGGCCAAGAAGAGCAGGATTAGTGCCTGAGGGAAGCTTTCATCTGGAAAGCCAAGCACTGACTCGAGCAGCCGTAACGCCTTTGTGCAGTGACCTCCCGGCGTGGCTGGAAATGCTCCCCCAAATGGGAGATGTTCCCATCCTGCCCAGGGCGAGCATCAGGGGAGACAGAGAGAGGACAAGGAAGGCAGGAAAAAGCATAAAATTGTATGAGCTTTTTGAGAACTCAGGAGATTCTGGTAGGGCACATCTGAGCGCACCATCTGGGACGAGAGCTCTCTCAGCTCTCGTGTGGTGCTGTGGAGGTTGGACTGTTGGATATCAGAATTTGGCTGCTGTCATCTGACAGAAGGCTGAGTCATTGACTGTTGAGTCTTAAAAGTGCTCTGCCTTTCTTCATCCCCTCTGCTCATGGGCCTGGCTGCTGCACAGCTGTCCTCAGGTGCTCACTCGGGGGTGAGCAGGGGTGTTTAGTCCGCTTGGGTTCTCCTCGGAGTGCAGTTACAGGGGATTTCTGACTCAAAGGTGGCGTTTGGTTTTTGTTCTCTGGGTTTTGGGGAGGGTTTTTTTGTTTGTTTTTCCTTAGCAAAGGAGCCAAACTTCTGATTTCTTAAGGAAAACAAATTCTCCAAGAGGATGGCAATCACTTAGGTGGTTTCAGAGGCGCCGAGGTTCCTTGCTCGCTTCCGGTGGCTCATCTGGCCACTGTTTGACCCGTGGTGCTTGAGACTCCTGCCCGAGCATCGACAGCAGTCACTTTTATGCAACTTGCCATAAAGAACAGTTTTGGTACTACTCCAGAGGTGGGTGGGTTTTTTTCTCTCAACACTTGTACGACACCAGAACACTTGGTGTTCTGGGGGCATCTAAAACGGCAGAAATCTATGTATGCAACGTGCTTCTTAAAACATGAGCACTCTGAGCTCTGATACTGCTTTTAGTCAGGCTTTTTTAATATCTGCATGTTTCTAAATCTGGTGTGCAAATTGTTCTTTGTACATATATTTTATTTTCTCTTTGCAACCTCTTTGTGGCTTTGACCTCTAAAGGACAGTAAAATGAATCTGTTTATAAGAATGCTGAGCTGATGTGGAGACACCTGGGTTTTGTTACCTTTTCTTTTTTTTTTTCAGGGACCTTCAGCAAGTTTCTTAGTTTCTCTTGACCTTCCTTTCTTTCTTGGCTTAAACACTTGGTGAACTTAAGAAAAATATGCTCGATAGTACTGTAAATTATGAATGAAAAATGGGAATTACTTAGAGATAATAGATTATTAGCATAGTGGGAATGTCTCCTGGGAACTTAATGCAGGATATCAAATGTACAGTATATTTTAAATGTTCATAAAATTGGATTTTTATTCTTGCAGAACTTTTAAATGGCTCCTAAGATTGATGAGGCCTGGCTGGCTGTGTGTGGAGGTGCAGGGAGCCTTGCCTGGAACTGCTTTACATTTCCTTGGAGATTGTGGGACATTCATGAGGCCAAATGTCCTGAAACAAATATTTTTTGTGCTAATCAGCACGTTTGTCTCAATGCATTTGTGAACAGATGCAACCATGCTGTTCTTCTGCTAAAGAAGAGTAGGGCAGAGCAGTGACATCATCCTCGGATTAAGGACCTGGATAACAGGCTGGGAAGGGCAGAGGACGGCCTGTGCTGCTGAGCAGGACTTGCTGCCTCCCTGCTCTTGGACAGTGCTCATATAGCCTGGTGACACAATTATAAATGTCCCAACAGGTCTGACTGGACTGCTGGGTTTGGGAGCCGTAAACAAGTCTCCAAATTCACGTAACATGAGCTTGGATGTCCTGTAAGCAGATCTTTCAGACTGGGAAATACAGCGTGTCCTGTGAACCACAGTAACTCGTTTCTGTGTGCAGGAGGACACTGAGGGGACAGGGACCCCGGTCCTGATGTGGCCTGCCTGAGGCAAAATTTTAGGGGAGAATAGCAGGAGCTTTCGGACACAGTCACAAGAATAGAGGACGCCCTCAGATGCTGAGCATTCATTACTGGAGCTTTGCTGGTTGTAGAAATTGGAGACACCCGAGAGCAATCTCAGCTTTATTTCTACCTGCTGGGCACAGATCATTGCAGGAAGAGCTCCCACCCTTGTTTGTGCAATAAAACCCTGCCCCGGTCTGGTGTGAAACCACGCTGGGTGTCCCACCTGCACAGCGGCGTCGCCCTGGAGGGACTGCAAAACACAGTCCACTGGTTGCCTCAGCCTCCACAATTCAGGTTGAAGAGATGGTTTCAAGTACTAAAGGTACTCCAAATTGATAACTAATATATAGAGAGCTGTCTAGGTGTCAATATAGACTCCAAAGAGCTGTTTGAAGCAGATGTTTTATTCCTGGTAGAATTTATACATTCATTATTTCCCCTGTAGGCATTTGGAGTAAGGTCCCTGCTTGCTCAGAGGCTCCCAGTGAGGTTTTTAAAGTCAATATTGGTTAGGGACATAGAAGGTGTATTTGGTGAAGAGGTGCTTTAACTGTGATGTCCTCTGAAGGGTCAAACAATTATTTCCTACCTGTGGTCAAACAGAACATTAGAGCAACACAATACTAAAATCTTCCTATGACCTCAGTGCTTAATTACATTTTCTTCAAATGGATGCTAAATTACAAAGATGTCTTTTCACAGACCAGAAGTAATAACTGTTGCATTATTTTAGCCTAAGTCATTGATACCTGTCTTGTGGTCTGTTACTTTCTGTGCAAAAATGGTCCCCTCTGGTGCAAAATTCTCACTTGTAAGCAAATAAATGAAGGGATCATTAACAGCAAACCATCCTCTGGGTATTTAGTTAAAGAACACTTGAAATATTCAGCTAAAAAAAGAAAATGGGTTGGAAAATCCTCTGAAAACTGGATGACTTTATCTTTACTGGCATCAGTCAGCTCTTGAGTTAATAAATCAAAGCCTTGCCAGCTAAAGTGTCTCATCAGGAGTGCCAGTAGCTAAGGTATGAGGTAGTCCTTTGTCAGAGGCTGGATGTGTGTGCGTGGTAGGCATGGACGGATGGCTTTGGACTTGTTAGGCACCAGAAATCCCCTCTGGAGAGGCAGATCCATCTGTTTTCCCAGTCTCTGCCTGGATTCTGTACTTGGTTACGTGACTTCCCCTTGAGAACATTTCCTCTGAATATTGTTCATAAATATTTCCAAGAAACCAACAAACTATTGTTTGGCTTCTGTCTCTATTTTGTTCTTTTTTTTTCTTTTCCTTTTTTCCCCTCTGGGTAGTTTTTCAGCAGGGAACATTGGTCTTTTCAGCAGGTTGGGAGGGAGAGGGTTATTGTTCCTGGGTTTGGGCAGTTTGTTTGGATGGCTGTTAACTTTGTTGTTGTTGACTTTCCTCTCCATTTTTGGCAGTCTGGGGAAGTGGGTGGTTCCATGTTTTGTTTTTTTGACCGTTTGTGAATTATTTATACAGGCAGAGTGAGGTTTTCTTTGGGGTTTGGTGTTTTCTTGAAGGGTTTGTTATATCTTGGGGCATTTTTTGCTGTTGTTCAGCATTTGTTTTTCTGAAGTTCAGCTTGCTCTTGGTAACTTCCAAGTGGCTCCTGTGGCTGGGAGCTTCTGTAGCTGTTTCTTGACAGTCTGATTTACAACCTAAAAGTGCTTTTCCCTTTGCTCCCAGGCTGCCACTGCTCAGGGAGAATGAGGCTCTGAGAAAAGTCATGGAGCAAGTCCACATTACTGAGCAGTGGAAAAAGAAGGTGGTGATTGGCAATAGCCAGCATGCACTTGCAAAGGGTTAATTATGCCTGTCCAACCTGATTGCCTCCTGAGAAGAAATGACTGGTGTGATTCTTGGAGTTGTCCTGTGCAGGGGCAGGTGTTGGACTTTGATGATCCTTGTGTGGGTCCCTTCCAACTTAGGATATTTTATGATTCTATGACTGAATCTACAGATGAGGGAAAGCAGTGGATGCCACTTGCCTTGTGTTCAGCCAGGCTTTCAATGTGGTTTTCCTCAGTTTTCTCGTATCCCAGTTGGGATGTCTCTGTCTGGATGTGTGGACAACTGGAGGTGTAGGAAAACTGTCCAGATCATGGGGTCAAAGTGCAGTGGTTGGTGGTCTGTAACCAGTCTGGTGGCTGGTTACAAGTGGGGTTACTCAGGAATCCCTCCTGGGACCTGTCCTGCTCCTGCTTTGGGAAGGAGGTTGACTAGAGACCTCTGGAGGTCCCTTTTGACCTGAGTAACCGTGTTATTCAAGCTGGTGCCAAACAGACATCAGTGTCAAGAGCGCACAGTGCAGACTGACAATAAAAATCGGGTTGTGTGGAGGTCTGGTTGTTTTCCAGCTGTCAGGATGGAGATAAGACTGACTCTGGAGCCTGCTCTGCCATCAGGAGCAGGACTGCAATGATGGAAGAGGCACTGATGGGCCATTTGTGCACTAACATCCTCATTTATTCCTAAAATCAATTCAGTGCACACAAACTACACACACCCTTCACCACACTTTTTTACTTACTAAGCTGCAAGAGCAGAGTTTTGCTGCCATATCCAGGAGCAGGAGCAATAATCACCTCAATAGATTTCCTTCCCTTAGTCACAGCTGGAAGCAGAGGAGCTTCTGCTTCAGCATGCACAGGAGGAGAAGGGAGAGCTGCCTTCAGCTGGATCCTAAGCTCTCATGGCCCATTCAGAAAAGCTTGAGAAGAGAGTCTAGATCAGCTCCAAAGGGGAATTGCTGCTTTGACAAAAATTGTTTTGGGAGGGATGAGTAGTGATCCCACAGCCATGCCATCTGAGACTTGCATTAGAGCTACTCCTTGATTTTTAGGCTCAACAAAAACTTTTTGCATAGCTCCACTGTATCCAAATAGCACCTCTGAGTTTCCTAAAGTGCTGATCCTATAAGGCACTAGAAAACCCCATAAAACAGAAAAAAACCCATGAACACATTCCTCCATTTGCTCTACAGCTCTATAGGTGTAGGTGGTCACACCGGACATTTTGTCCACCTACCCTAGCCAATTCCCACAAAAGGCCACCCTCAGAAGGTGTTTTATCCCTAAAATATCCCTTCCAGTAGGCTATGAGGTCTCCAGTGTACTGAGCCAACTTAAAAAGATTCAACAAAGTTTACACTTGTTTGCACAAATGGTGAAAATTTGAGTTTTCTGGATTTTAAGTTGATCAAAATCAAAATTCGGAAGCTAAAGTATTGGGGTAGGAGGTTTTTTCCTCATTCCTCTTCACTACTCCTGCACTCCCCAAGGGTTATGAGATGGAGGGTGCTTTCTCCTGCCTTACTTTCTTCCCCTTTCCAGTAGAAGATCTGGAAGGTGAAGATCTGGACTAACAGAGTTTAGGGCTCCTGCAAGTCTGAAAGAGGCAGTACCCCCTCTCTTGCTGCACCTTCATCCTTGAACTTCCAAGCACAGGAAAACTGGCCTTGCCCTTCTCAACAAAAACCCTGACCTGGGAGCACCATCCTCATTTAAACCTGAGCTGGTCTGAGCTGGTTTATCAGCTCTGCATTTCCCCATTGAACTCTCCTGTCAGGGAACCTGTTTGGAGAAGAGATCACGGGCTCACGTGGGTCAGGACCTGGAGCCCTGTTCCTGCCCTGGGCCCCTTCCCTTCCCCACACTGAAATCACCCAGCTGGGAAGAAGCTCCCATTTTTCATTCCTTTGATATCTATCAGTTCTTTTTTTTGCTGCCCTAAAACACATTTTAAAAAAGCAAAAATGAGCAGGCAGTTCCTTCAACACCTTCATGAAAAGATGTAGAAACATTATAAGCTGATTTCACTCAGTCTCCTTAAAGGGAAAGAAATAGCCTGCGGTATAAATGTGCAATTAAAAATAGTAGCAATTAGTGTGTCTCAAGAATGAAACAGGAGCCTGCTGTGAGGTAGAGCTGCTTTCCCTTTTGCCTGTGCTTCTAATTCGAAACTCTTTGACGTTGGGATCCAATCCTGACAGTCAACACTCAACAAGTTAAATGTCATAAACTCAGACCTGCTTCAGACCTCTGCTGCGTGTCACTGCGAGGATATCCACGTGAACCCCTCTTCACCCACGGCAGGGGATGCTTTTGCATGAATCAGCTTCATCTGGTCATGAACAAAGGCTAAACGTGCCTCTTACACCTCGTTTTATTTTTCTCATTTTATTGGGAAGGTTTGTATTCAGTGGAGCTGGTGCTTGGCTGTTTCTTGGCCAAGGCTGACCAGCTCAGCCATGCATCTCCAGAAACCCCTTCTCTCTCCAGCCTTGGAGCTTCTCTGGGCATACCTGCACTGCTCAGTGACACAAGCCAGGGCCAGGAGGCCAAGCCTGAACACAGGTGGTCTTGTGCAGGCTGCATCCATTGGACTGCACTCCCCTTCCCTGCTCCACTTCTCCCCAAAAACTGGGAGGATTTGTCCTGCTGCCTTCTGGGGTGAACCTGGGACTCATGCTCTCCCAGTAACCAGGTGCTGCTTGGAAGAGTGATATTTGGGAATTGGGAACTGGTGCAACCTGAGACCTCACCATCACTAAAGATCAAACAGCCCCTGCCATGGCCCTGGAATGGTTTGGGTTGGAAGGGAGCTTAAAGATCATTTAATTCCAACCTCGTGCTGGAGACCAGGTTGCTCAGAGCTATTTCATTAAAGCTAATTGGTCTAGTACAAACTGGGAGCCCGTGGAGCTTCAGCTCCATTTCTGCAGCATCCTTAAGGCTGTTTAGAACTCTGAGGCTCTTCAGTGAGTGCAAACAGTTTTCAAATGAACTCCCCAACCCAGGTACACAGCTGCATTCCAGTTGCTCATGGTTGGCACTTGTGGCTGACCCAGTGATTGCCCACCACTCCCTCTATGTCAGCTTTTCTAGCTGATGTTTTAGGGCATGCAAACATAGAGGTCACCACAAAGGATATATTTCCATTAATTCTTCTCATGCCATGCTTTTGGAGCCTGCTGCTCCTTCTGCACCAGTCCATGTCCTGAAGTGCAGACATTTAGGATGGGCAGAAGTGACAGCAAATGGAGGTTTCAAGCCCCTGTGTTCCTCAGCATCCAATTCCTTGTGCTGGCTTCAGCCACAAAACCAGAGTGTTTGAAGACAAATGCATTTTCTCCCTGTTCTCCATTACTTCTGACATATTCTAGTTGTATTTCTAGTCTACTTTCGATACACTGTTAGTAAAACCTAGAAGGTTAAAGGCTGGGTAGGGAGGCAGCAAGCCTCTGTCTCAAGGAGTGCTTTCCATTTGGGGATCAAAGCTTGGTGCAGAGCATGGAGGTGCCCAGAGTCTTTTAAGCACTGTCTCCCATCTGCAGTAAGGAATTATACTGGGCACAAAGCAGCATCTTGTGCTCCTGACACATTGCTTCCATTCTGCAGCAGTCTTGATCATGACTCAAGAACTGCTGTTACCACACTTGTGTCTAGACACTATTGGCTTTTTTTCACTAGTCATTGTACAGTTAGAAAGAATAATAACCTTTGATGTGTGCTTCAGGTACTCGGCTGCATGTGGATGACCCTGGACATGAGCATAACTCTGCACACAAGTGGGTGGATGGATGGGACAGCCTGGATCCCTCTTTACCTGGGAAAACCCTGCATGAATTTACTTACCTCCGAGCAGTGCAAATGAAGTTGAGTTTTAAAGGGATCAGGCATTGGAGAGTTGTTGGCTTCACAAACAGCTATTTCAGTGCACTGCGGGCAAAGGGATGCTGACTCAACCCTCTGAGCAACCCATGTGTCCGTGCCTGTTATCATCATCTTCCTGAGCTTTTGCTGTGACATCTGTGCCTGTCCCCAGATGAGCTGGCAGACTCCCTGGGGTAGGGAGCACAACTCACCCGGAGGAGTTTAATTACCCCAAACACCCTTTTCGTTGCTCTCAAAGGGATTTTGGCTTCCATGGCTCATGTTGGATGAAGCTCAAGGAAATGTCTCTACCAACAGTGTGTGGGTTGAAGGCAGTGCCAGCACTGCCAAGCTCTGATGGTTCTCCTCTCACCAGCAGGTATGTTCTGCATCTTGGAAGGAGGAGCGGATGGAGAGGATTCAGCAGAGCAAACCAACAGCAAACAGGTCACTGCAACACTCCTGGCTGCCAACGGAGCCAAGGTGGGTCTCCAACGCACTCTGGGCACCAAGTCTGTTTGAGCAGTGACAATGCAATGTTGCAGCTCCTGTGCACACAGAGCAGACACAGGAACAACACACCCTTACGTGCTCCTGTTTTCCCTGGTTGTCTTTATTTCTACTCGTAGGGTGGCCAGTCTTTGCAAACAAACACAGGAGGCAGGCCCCCCAGGCTGGGTCGTGCAGGGTGACCATGAGCAGGGGTAATGACCCTGTGAAGAGAGGTCTGTCCCTGGCTCCTGCTGGGCGCTGGGAACAAGCTCGTTCCCAGGGCTGCAGCCTGGGTGGGGGTGACAGGAGACAGCACAAAGCCTCTGCCCCGAGCAAACCCTAGGGCAGCACGCTGACTAATCTCACAGACCCAGTTAAATCAGGACTTCTGGGCACATCAGTGGTCCCTCCAGTCAGATCCTTTGTGACTTGAGCCCTGTCTCTTCTCTGGCACCTCTGGCAACTTTGCTCATAGCCTTGGAGATATCATAAGGTGCAGACTCTTGTTTAAAAGCTTAGAAGAAGTGTTTACGTCTTTTGTTGCCTTGTTCTCTAGAAGGTTGTGTTTAACTGGCCATGTGGTGGGAGGTTTTTCCTACTGTAGGTCAAAAGGCAATTGGGAAGAACTGAATTTTTATTTAAGGCAGTGACCTGCCTTCTGTGTGGCGTCAGACCAGCACATATGAAAAAGCAGCACAGCCTGAGGTGTGAGAGATGTCTAGAAGTGGGGATCCGATCCTTGATGCTACCACCCACCCATCTGCTTTTTGCTGGAAGCCTCCTGTGTCTCCACTTCGCAGCCCAGGAAGTGCAGAACTGCCTCAAACACAGCTTTTACCCATGCTGGCACATTCCCTAGTGCTACTCGCTCCAAGAGTGCTTAGAATTTTTTCCCTGACTCTTTGCAATCCCCAATGCTTCTCCTGTGTGCTTCTGCTCCAGGCCGTTAGCTGAAAGCACAGCAACATCTCCTGGAACTGGGTGGCTATTGCAAGTTCAGTTGTCAAAGTGCCATCCTTAAATCCCCATAAATGTGCTCAATTCGAGAGACTCTGGATTTGTTTCCATTGTGCAGGCACCAGGGATGGCACAGTGGTAGTGTCTATCCTGCATGTTTCCTCACCTTTGTGAGGAGGAGGAAGAGACCAGCTACTGGAAACTGTTTGTTATTCAGATGTCCCTCAGGAAAGTTTATCACACCTAATGAGGCAGACACCATGTTAGGTGAAGCATTTAGAGGGAAACCAGGGAGAAAGAACTGAACTGGTGATACCACACCAAAGGAGACAGGAGGGATTCACCACACCAACAAGTGCATGAGCTGCTGAATGTCTTCATTTAATTACCAAGCAGATGGTCTCCTGTAGAGACAAGCAAGTGGGGACATGAACCATTGTATCCTTGACACTGGAACAAGAAACCACCAATTGCTGTCCTTGCTGACCTTTATAAGGAAGAGGCAAATACAGAAGGGCAACAATTGGCACCTCTGAGGAAATGTAAGAGATGACAGCAGTAAGGTTGGGTAGGATTTGTCTCTCAGCTACATCTTCTCTGCTTTCAGTGACTGCATATCATGGTACCACCTCGGTACACAAAAGCCCTTGGGACAGAACTGAGCTGGACAGCAGCCCAAGCCCACCTGCAGGTTCCCTCCCTTCTCCTTCTTGCATAAAAAGGAGGGAAATACTGGAAGGGAACTGTTGCTCCCATGGCTTAGAGGAAACTGGAAGGAGAGCGAGGATGGAGGTGAATGTAGATTTCTTGTCTGGTGCCATACAAAGGCACTGCCTGTACTACAGCAAACCCGGCAGCATTAGCAGCCAAATTATTTGTTTAATTTTAACTGCTGTCCTTGTTGCATCTTGACTTGCTAATTAGTATTTTAAGTGCTTGTAAAACAGTTTGGATGTATTCCTTCAGCTTTCACACACGTCTCTATTGCTGTTGCTATTCCTTCCTCCTGCCCTGTGCCATCACCTAAGTAACATCCTTTCTGCTTCCAGATGGGTTGCATTCTCTAAAGCAGCAGGAAAACACAACCTTCTTTGCTTATTCATGCACAGAGCGCTCTTATTTGCATGAGAAGAGATGAGGCTGTGGAGCAACACTCCCTAAAGGCTGGGGAGAAGGGAATCTGTGCTCACAGGCAGGGAATAATAAGGCACAAATGTGGATAAGCTGAATTTTTTTGTTCTGCAGCTATGCTGGGTTTTGATACCCCATTTTCATCATTCAAACTGCTCTGTGCAGCTGATGTGTGGAAATGGTGGGCTGGGAACACCACTGGCAGTCTCAGCTGGATTGCACGGGGCAACTGCCTTGGCTCGGTATGCAAAGGATGCAGAGGAGGAGGACGTCCTGCATGGCTGGCTCCAAAAAACAGGCACGGATTTCTGAATGAACACAGAGACCGGTGTGTCGCGGTGTGTCAGGCTGCTAAATCTGCTGCAGCAGTAACGCTGGCAGACGTGGACAAAGGTGCAGCAACGGGGGGGACCTGTTGGATCTGGACAATAGCTGAGGAATTTGTTAAATTGCCCCCACAAGCTGATGAACTTTGAATTACCCTGACAGGGAACCTCAAATGCTGCTTTTTTTTTGCAAGTAGTATCTGGCAGCTGAACAAAGGACCAAAAAAACTCCCTTATTTAACAGATTTCCTCTTAGTTTTTGGAATGTTCCTTTTGTAAGCATGAAGGTAGGAACTATTACAAACCATTTTCAGCAGATTTCGAAGCACACAGTCATGTGAGCTGCTATTTATGAATGATGTTTGGGGGGTTCTGCAAATGGAAGAACAAATAGATTTTTGTACATGCACAAATCTGGATATTTAGCACACAGAGGCACTTCCCAAATGTATTGTGAGAACAAAAAGCCCTTTCCCTGGCTGTTTACAGATGACTTGCAAAGAATAAGCGAGAGGTTCGAGCGTGGCTGAGCAGCTGCTGAGAATTCAAATAAATGGTTTCAAACCCTGTTTCTCCCACAGGCTCTGCTTTGGAGGATGCAGAAATGAGACACATCGCAGGCTACTGCTGTCCATCAAAGCACTGGTGAGAAGGAAACTTTGTCTCATTTCCGCTCTCCCCACTTGCTCTTTGGAAGTTGGTTCTTTAAGCATGATCGTTTCTGAAAGGTTTTTAGTGCTTAGGCTCCAGCTGTGATCTCATTGGCTTTGATGAGCTTTTTTTTGAGCTGAAAGGAGCTTGTGTGAACCACAAAATGAAGAGGATCACTTGCACCTGTATTTTGTGTGCACTGGGATGTGTCAATACATAGGATAAAAAACGTACCTTTGGTTTTCCCAGCATTGATTTTCAACTGTTGTGTATCTTCAGCGAGGCAGAGTCTGGCTTTCCAAATTTCCAAGGCCTTCCAAATGTATCTTCTGTAGCGATACTGCTGTGATGAAGACCACAGGATTTCTTCCAAAGCCAAGTTGGCCCCTAATTCCTGTATTGCCAACACCTGCATCCAAAAAAGCTGAAAACAAAGTCACCTGTAATGTGTCCTGTGCATCACCAGAGCAAATAAAACAATCCCCCATTAGGCCATTCAAGGACATCAAAAGAGGTTTTAAATCACGAAAACATTTTTGCCTCAATATAAGCAGGAGGTTTTTTTGTAAGCTTGTTTTACTTTTCCTTTTTTGTTCATGAACTGGGAATCAGGTGAGGTTACTGAGCCCACAAGAATACTTGGCTCAGACTTTACAGCAGGCAAACTGAGGACTCAAATGCTATTTAAACCAAAACAAAATCAAAGTAAAAATGCACCTTTTGTGAAGGTGTTTCTGCACAGCTGGTGTAGTGCAGGTGGAGGCCCTCAGTGGTGCCACAAAGCTTTCCCAGGGCTTGTCAGACTCGACCTACCTCTCTGCTGTGTTTGAAACTCGTGGAGAGCAGCTCCTTCAGGCTCACGGTGACATCGGCGCGGTGGAGATGTCTTCCCACTTCTGAAACACAGGCTTCAGCTTGGCTATAGTAGCAATGGCATCCTGCAGGGAGGGTGAACAAGTGGTGACTGCTTTCTCTAACACATAGCTGTGCATCAGTCTATAACATAAAATGAATACCTTCATTGTCAGATGTAAGGCATCGTTTAATTTTTCACTGTAGCTTGCTCTGGGGTGTCAGAGTTCCCAATGGAATGTCCACTAGAAAAAAAAAAAGAAAAAGGACAAGTTGTGGTTGTACTCTACTGCCTTGACATAAAAAGGGAGTGGAATAACTAAAATCCTAAATTTGCACCCCTTCTGTACAGGTTAACAAGATGATTTACTCTACATTAGCTCCTACCTTCACCCCCACCTGGCTCCACCCTCCTTTAAAGTCCTTGCAGAGAGCGAAGAAGGTCCCTCCTGAGCCTTCTTTTCTCCAGGTTAAACACCCCCAGCTCCCTCAGCCTCTCCTCATCAGACTTGGGCTCAAGTGGTCAAGTGGTGGTGAGGTTTGTCAGGCCAACTTCAGCTTGCCCATGGGTAGAATTAGCTGGGTGATGTTTAGACAAAACCTTTGTCACTGGTTGCATTTAGTTTGTAGTTCTGTAATTCTGTAATTTGGTAAAAGGAGGATTTCTGACCTGAAAACCTGCTGCCTGGTTGGTGTGGACATGCCCCTGTCCATTTTCTTGGAGCAAACCCAGTTTGTCCCATTGCCTCCAGGGAGTCTGTGCCCCCCATGCACAACAGTTCCCTTCCACTGCCTACGTGTGGCTGTGACTGTAGTCAGACTTCTTCAGGAAGGTGTGCACATATTCCATGTGTGATTTTTGAACTGACAGAGAATGACTGGGACAGACTTCACTAAAACCTGCTCATGAGCTGGACACTAATGTCATCTGTTCTTTGGATCAAAGGACTGATGGCGAAAGTGCACAATAATGAATTAATAGAGACCTAGGGGGACTCAGAAGTCAAGTGTTTGACAGCAGTGGTCTGCTTTGCCTGTTTTTCTGACAGTTTCCTTGTCAGGCCATATTACACAGTCACTTCCAAGTCTGAGGGATGACAAAATGGATTAGCATATCCAAGACAGATGACATGGAAAACAAACATCTTTCATCTGCTAAGTATTCCCTTTTGGAGCCATTCCCATCCTGATGGCTGCAAGGGCCTGTCAGAGGCCACACACTTTCTGCTTCTTCCTTCTGCAAAAGGATCAACATCCAGTGATGGCATCTCAGAGCTGAGACAGGTACGTGCCAGCTGGAGCTCTTATCCCGGGATTGTCATCAGCCCTGGGTTCCTGCCCGTGCCCTTCAGCCCACAAGCTGTACAGCTGGAGATAAGCACCTCGGAAGAGCTCTAGGGCTCACACCCCCCCAACCATGGAGACATGAATAACTCATAATGCACTACAGTGCATTAATCAGCAAAGGTTATAGGGGCTGTTGGAATCAGAGGAAGGGTGCTGTATGGTCTTGAAACAGTCAGATTGCATCCATGCTCCCTTTGAAGTCAGTAGGAGCTGGCTTGTTATACTGTTAGATTTTTATTGTATTTATCTTGGATGAACTCTAAAAAATTTGGTTTTAGGTATCCATCGATACTGACGTGTGAAAACTCCATCTTGGAAATTAGTCACATTAGCACTAGCCCTGTGGATTTATTATAAGAACAGATCCACTCTACGTCTTGGTGGTGTCTCCCAGACCTGCCCTTTTTACATTTTTTGGGGGAAAACCTTTCCAGGCACCGGAGAGTCTGCCAGGCTTAAGGAGGACAGTATTGAGTAGACTAAACTGGTTTCTGCTTTTCAACTGGGATTGCATTTCTTCTGTTCCAACAGGTTGAGATTAGCACTTTGGGTGAGCACCTAAGAGATGTATGTCAAAGGAAAGAGTAACCTGGCAAGTATTCATATTTACTCCTTGCAAAATATCAGCACAAACTGCAGGGAGTGACTGAGGAAAGGACCAGCACCACCCCATCTGCAGATGGTTCATCAGGTAGAGGTTTCCCCACCCCAGGCTGGTGTATTGACTAGATCAGTCATGCTGGGACCTGAATTAGTTCACTGCAAATCGATTTCTGTGAATGAACACAACTGTAAATGCAGATGAAGACCCAAACCCACCTTCAGGGTCAAAAGATGAGGCACCATTAGGAGACAAGCTTGTCTAAAATGAGATCGACTGTCAGTGGGGGTGCCACCTCTGTGTGAGGTCCCACACCCTGTGCAAATGGAGCTCAGACCCTCACCCCCCATAATTCAGAGTAGGTCAGCAAGAGCTCAGCACCCACAGATCTATTAACAGGTTGGTAGCAGGAGGCTGGCATGCGTTCATGCTGGCTAACACAATCTCTCCACTGACTGGCACCACGTCTCCTGTTTCTGCTGTGACCCAATGTTTATTTAGAGCCACAACATGAGAAATTTGCTGCAGGGTGCTCAGGACGTTTGTGACACCCAGCTCTGTATGTCTGATGCTGGTGTATTCCCATGCACTGGCATCCATCGGGGTGGAAATGCAGTGTTGGGAAAAGGCTGGATTTGACTCTTCTGTCACGACCTCACATCCTACCCCGCTGCTGGCACAGTTATGTCAATACTGTGTTGTAAAGACAAAGTCATGATGTCTAACACTTGCCTGTGAAAATGCTTCTCAATACTGCTATTCACAGCACCTCAGCTGGGATCGAACACTGCAGAAGATGCATTTCACCCGCTTGAGCAATCAGGTTTATTCCAGCACCAACAGTAATAGTCATTTTTCTAGACAGAATTGACATTACAAATGAGTTGTTGGTTAATTTGCTGCTTTCTTGACATCATTGATCCTACAGCTACATCCTTAAGCAGCAATGTCTGAATATAAACTACCCAGCAGTAAAATTAAAACTCCATTTGGATGCAGAACACAACCTTCTTATTGCCAGACTTCCAATCCCATCAAGAGTTTCAGGGTTACTCATGCAAAAATAGCTTGTCTGCTTGAGTGAGTGTATGAAGGCTGTTCATCAGCACCATACACAGAAGTGTAAGTATTTTACCATCATGAGCTGGGGAGCAGTTTAGGAAAATATATCTTTTCAGGGATATACAAATCCATCTCCCAGGGAACTCCCCATGGAGCTCAGCCCCATCTCCCATCAGCAGTGCTGACTCAGCTTGGTCAGGCCCTCATCCTGCTCCAGAGATTCCCTGGTTTTGATAAGACCATCCACCAAATGTACATCTAGTTTAGCAGTTTGGGGAGGACATTAAAATAGGGCAAGTTTTAATGCTTGTAGAAGCAGAACCACCCAGGTGAGCGTGAGGGTGCTGGGCCTCATCTCAAGGGGTTTCTGTCTTTAATGGAAAAACTGTGTGGTGGAAGCCAAGTGGGAGGTGTCCCTGCCCATAGCAGGGTGGGTGGAACTGGATGATCTTTAAGGTCCCTTCCAACCCAAACCATTCTGTGATTCTAAGATTCTCTCTTTCAAAAGCTCTCCTCCAAAATGTAGGCAGCTGAATTTGATTATAACTGCTGCCTTTCCCATCCCGACCTTTTGGAAATGCAACCTGCTCCCAGGCAGCTGTTGGAGGGAGCTACCCTTGACAAAACTTCCAGGCAAGAAATTAAGGGAAGTGGGTAAAAAGCACAGGAATATCCCCCAGAGGGGGAGCAACCATGCAGAAAACAGGGAACATGAATAGTAAAACTGAATGGTGAGGAACAAACCAGAGCCCGTGTTGTGCACCTTCTGGAGCAGAAAGCAGAGCTATAGCAGAGTGATGGCATATTTTTCCTTGAAGAGTTTGCCTTGGTCTCCATGGGAGTGCACAAAGACCTCTGCTCACCTTGCTGTGACAAGTCACAAATGGAGGTTAAGAAGAAGATTATTAAACTTGGCCACTCGTGTCCACCAGAGGAATATAAAACTTTTAAACACAAATTATTTGATGTAAGTAGGACAATCCAACCTTTATTCTTTGCCAGGGGCTTGGTTAAATAAATGCTTTTCTCTGGGTGAGAAAAATGAACTTTTTCAGTAAAATCTGTCTGCCAGAAATAACTTCCAGCAGACAAGGCCCTGAGGGCCATAGTGAAACATCCCCAGACACTCAGGAATATTTTTTTTTTCCTTATTAAATCTGCTTTTGATATAAACAGCCCCCTCTCTCATCTATACTTGTGTGTTTTTATGCACATCCACACACAGATATAGATATATATATATGAATACAGAACCATGTATTCCTGAAACTTAAAGTAGCTTTTAAATCATGTGATGAGATGTAGATGCTCATCTCACAGGCTCATACCCATGGCTGAAATGTCAGACCTACTCCCACCAGCATGGATGCGAATACTCAACCACACCTGGCTGGAACCATCAGATAGCAAGCAAGGGATGTAGAGATCTTGATCCTATACATTTCCAAGTCACTCTAAGTCATGTTTCCTTGGGAGCTGAGAAGTGGGGGAATAAGATTTCTACTCCGAAGGTACGTGCCCAGAGCACCAGACCTTTAATTATGCAAGGGACTGGAGCCAGCTTCCTCCTGCCTTTTCAGATAAGTGGTTTCACCAAGAGATTACAGCCAGCAGAATTTGGCACCTGGCTCTGTTGGCACGAAGGGGCTTTTGTTCTTTGCCCACACAGACTCCTGGCATGGAAATTTGTGCTTATCCGAGGATCCACCCGAGTGGATCCAGCTGTCATGTCAGCAGATTAGTGCCTACAAAAGACCAGCAGCCCTGGGCAGACATTTAGCATCTCCCAAAGCCTGTGAGCTGAATCTACAGATGCTCATTTGTCCTCTTCATCCCACGTGGGAAAAGGTGGCTCCAGCCCCATCCCACTCCAGTCCCTCCGGCTCTGGGAGCTGGAAAAGCAGCGAGCAAGCCCTCCTCCTGCTGAGCTGGCTGTGCTGGAGGCTGTTTCACCCAAGCACAAACTGGTTATGTGTGTGTGAGTGACACCTGCGCCGGGGTGAATTGCAGAAACCATCAGAAATTCAGTGATCTCACTAATACCAGCTCAGTAGCCTTGGAATAACTTTCACCATCTGATAATTCGACACAAACCCAGCCTTGTTTTAAGGAGGATTCCTCCTTTGCAATCTTGTAGTGGCTGGGCAGGACAGCTGGTAACCAAGGCAAGGGAACTTTACCCAGGGAGAAGCAGGACAGGGTGGCCTCAAGACTGGGGTAGTTCCTGCTATCAAACAGTTTCATATCCAGAAATTAGCTGAAATCAGATCTATAAAAGTGTCTCTTAAGTTCCTATGGATACAGTGAATTGCTGCACATACACAGAATATGTCTTGGGAAGCTTTGGGAGAGGCGAACCTCGGTAGTAGAAACTTGGGTGGAGGCTTTGGAAATTGCCTCAGTGTTGGGTGAATACTTCTAATGGAAGTGAGTGCTAAAGCTAATACAGACTTCAAGGGGAGAAGTTACCCCAAGGGTAAATCTTGGAGATAACTGGGAAACTTTCTCTACATTTCAATGTTTACATGGAGGAAAGGCTTCATAGCTGTGTATTTACTGTGACTGTACTAAAGGGAGAGTGACATCTGAAGAAACATATGCAGCCTTTCTTCTCCAAAGAGAAAATTGGATCAAGACAAAAATGGCCTAAATAAACATTGGAAGATCATAGGAAACTATTCCTTAGAGGCAGAGAGAAGGAATATATACATGCAGATAAGGATTGTGTGCGAAACTTGAGTATTGTTCTTTGGGGAATTTCAGTGCATCAAAGGAGCCTGATATCAGCCCTGGAATAACATCAGAAGAATCGCATGAGGAGAAGTAGAGGGACTGAAAGAAATTTATCTGGGCACAGGAAGATACAATGGACTCTCCAGTGTTAAATACTGAGGTGGTTTCTGGCTTTTCCATTTTTCTCACAGGGCTTGAGAGTGCTTCTCTCAGCTCAGATGCTTGTGATGATGGAGAGATGGATGAGTAGAGTTTGTGTTGGGGCCAGGAAATGACAGTAATTTATTTGATCAGTTTATATAATAAATATTATAATTTATGGGCTCAGTTTTCTATTACAAGCTATGCTTGTATCTGCTCTGTCCCCATATTGGAACAGTTTATCAGCCCACTCTGAAAAAAACCCACAGGATAATTTAGAAAGGAAAAAAGCATCAAAGCAAATACAATGAAATTCAGGAATACTTCAGCAGTATGTATGCTATGGAGCACTGACCTCAGGATGCTATTGAAAAGGCTATCGTAACACATCAGTTTTAGGGCAGAATTTATTGCTAAGAACAAAGAAAAATCCAGGACAGAATTTGCTTGCTCCTGCCCACATCCCTTTTTCACTGCAGGTAAACCAGACTGCAAGAGGGAATGTGCAGCTTCTGAAATTATTGTAAGCCTTCAATGAGCAAACTGCTGGGCCTCATGAGCACCTTCCTGTGTGAAAATAGTGTAAAAACTAAACACAGCTCCAAGACAGGGCTGGGTTAAATGCATCACCCTCAGAAGCACCAGTGTGCTGTCTGTGTGAATGAATTGATGCTGCCAGTTACAGAGAGCAAATGAGCTTTTAAAAATAGACCTGTGGGCTTGAATCCAGCTTGGTGGCTTCTCCCCTTCGGCTTGGCTGGATGCTAATGGGCATCAGGTGGTGGCTTGTCATTGTGTGCTGTCCCCATCAGTCCAAGAGGGCTTGGAGTAATCACTGAGCAGGATTTTCAGCTTCAGGTTCCTCCAGTTCTTGTGCCAGAGTGTGACAGCACTGCTGTTTTCACCTGCTCTGGGTGAGTTTCTCAGTCATGGGGCTATTTATATACTATTTATCATGCTAATTATATGCTATATTTATACATATATATTTTTTTACATTTATATAGTTATACATCTATCTCCATGCAACCCCATGTGGGCAGAAAGAAACGGCTGCAATGAAGCAGGACCCAGTCTCCAGCCCTACAGTGCCCTGACCCGTGCAGGTGTCAGAGTAGGGACGGCACTGGGGAGGATGCCAAGGAGGAAAGCCTTTCCAGGTGCTATAGGGGAAGGGGGAATAGGTGTGGGATGTGCTACAGGAAAGGGAAATGGGCTGTGCATCAGCATCCCACTGGCAGAGCTGTGGGCACAGGCTGGACCAGCACCAGCTGTGGCACTGGCACAGGTGAATTATCCATGTGCAGGGCAAACAGAGAGCTCCTCCCTCCCAGTGCTAGCACCGGTCGGAGCTGCTTTCCTGGGAAATGGCATTTACAAAAATAGAAAGCTGGAAATGCCACCAAACAGCAGATAAATATAGCCTGAGTGAGAGATTGGCTCCAAAACCAAAGGTGGGGAAAGGGGACCCCCGGCTCCCACGTGGGATGGAGGGAGAGGGGCTGGAGCTGCTGGCCACGGCTTTGCTCTGGGGCCACTACCTGTGAGCAGGAGCTGCACAGCCAGGGGAGTTGATACTAGAGATGATACTCTGGCTCATTGTGAAAAAAATGAACTCGAAAATGTCCCAGCTTTCCGTTAAAATCATATTTTCTTCCCTAATGCTTGTACGATGTGATTAGGAGCACTGGGGATTTTTTCCCCAAAACTGATGACAGTAGGAAAATAAGCAACTTTTGCTGAGTCAGACTTCGTTGGTTCCCTGCCCCCCCAGCCCCAATGTGAGGGTTTCTCTGGCTCACACAGTAAATGCTGGTTTGTGCTGGCAGCTGGGAGCACACCAAGATTTGCCAGGGCCAGGACACTGCCACAGCCAGCTCTGCTGACCAGGAAAACAGGACACATGCATAGAAGCAGAGAAACATAGAAGGACAGAATGCCCTGGGTTGGAAGGGACCCTCAAGGACCATCCAGTCCCAACCCTGGCCCTGTACAGACACCCCAACAATCCCACCCTGTCCCTCAGAGCGTTGTCCAAACCCTCCTGGAGCTCTGGCAGCCTTGGGGCTGTGCCCACTGCCCTGGGGAGCCTGGGCAGTGCCCAACCAGCCTCTGGGGGAAGAACCTTTTCCTGAAATCCAACCTGACCCTGCCCTGGCACAGCTCCAGCTGCTCCCTGGGTGCTGTCCCTGCTCACAGAGGGCAGAGATCAGTGCTGCCCCTCCTCTGGTCCTCACAAGGAAGCTGTAGAATGCATAATCGAGCTGTTCTTCTATAGGCCTGCTGATTTTGCCATCCTTGGAGATGCTCAGCATTCCCCCCTCCCCAAAATAAAACCAACTTGGTTACAGTTGTATGTTTGCCAAATGCTGATTTGGGGGCTAATTCCCCAAAGGCACCGAAGCAGAGGAGGATGGATGTAGTGTGACCCTTCCAAAGGTGCTGGTGGTGGAGCTGGGCCTGGGGCTCAGCACATGAGATCAGTGGTTCTCTTTTGTATTTTTTAATAGCCAGGTCTCCTCAGCAAACTTGGTCTGGATCCAGCAGGGAGGTAAGCAAATAACAGATCGCAACGCAGAGGAAATTGCAAATTTATTTTGGGAAGAGGAAAAAAGAACAGAGATTTAGAAAATGAACTTCAGCACCAACAGTAAAAATAAACCTAGACAATTCATCACAGGCAGCGAGGACAAAAACTGAGCTAAAAGTGAGATTGTTTGGTAAATGGAAAGGCTGAGGCATTCTGATGAGGGCCCAGGTGTATGAAGTTATCTAAAAATAAACAAACAAATAAACCCCCAAAGCTCTGAAGATTTCAGCACCATCTGGAGACTCTGGGCAAAGAAGAACAGCTTGCTGCTGTAGGAGGCATTAAAGAGCAGGGTTTCTATATACACAGGTAGATGTATGGAGAGGTGTGTCAAAGCAAAGCACATCACCAACAGAGGGGAGGCCAAGGCTCAGAAGTCGAATCCAGTCAGCAATGTCTGAAGTTACAGTGGAATATGTCCCTGTTCATGGCATGGGGTTGGACTGGGTGACCTTTAAAGGTTCCTCCCAACCCAAACCCTTCTGTGATTCTGTGATTC
Organism: Manacus vitellinus; assembly: GCF_001715985.3. Lineage (NCBI taxonomy): Eukaryota > Metazoa > Chordata > Aves > Passeriformes > Pipridae > Manacus > Manacus vitellinus. Next base: position 802,958 of record NW_021940744.1, on the reverse strand, counting down.
TAAAACTGCACACCAATCCTGGAGCAGCCACTGCCTGGGAAGGGTACAGTAAATCCAACAGAAAACCACCTGTCCTGCAAAGGTGTTGAAAAACCCATTAAGATTTGAATATATTGGCAGAAAAACAATTCTATGAAGAAAAAAAAAAAAGATGTTTTTGCCAGTTTGCTGGGCTGAGGTGCCAAGTGCTGAGAGAGGCAATGCTCAGCCAGAGCCCAACTCTCCACCCCAGAAACACCAAGTGTCGGGAGCTGTGCCAAGCCCCAGCCAGGGGACTCTGACTTGTAGCTATCTTAACATTGCTTAACCCACAGGATTATCCCTGAGATGAAATTTAAAAATAACCAAAAAAAACCAAAAACTAATCAGGAGGTGCAGGGCTTTATTGCTGTGATGAGTTATTTCAAGGTGGACTTGAGGACTCTCGAATCTTCAGGGGAAGAACCATGCTGCATACCAAAGTGGTGGGAGCACACACAAGCCTTGAACAAGTCCCTTGTCCTCTTTATATCCCAATTCAACCCCCTGAAATGAAGTTTACTTCAAGATGTGAAGGCTTTTTGGGTTACCTATTGCTTCCACGGCAGGTTGAACCAGTGAAGTGAAGTTGAATTGCTAGGCACAAGCAATTAAATTAAATTAAAAAGTTAAGCACCCATTATCTGAAACTCAGCACTGGAAATTAATAGACACTTACGGCCTTAATCTCTGTTCTTCAGATCTCTGGCTGCAAAAGGAAGCAGCATCACCCCTGCCTAATTTTCTCATCTAATTATATAGGATTACAATGCTCACAGCTCACTAATATTTGTGCTTTGTTTTGATATTCTGGTGAAACACCCCAAAGGCAGGACTTCTGTATTCAGGGCCACATCCAGACACCCTTTGATTAACAACTTATAAAGTAACATACTGATGAGAAGGATAAGAAGGACTTTTGAGCAGCTCCACATTTACTGAATGGAAAAATAAGTACTGAAACCTACAATAAAAGACTTCTTAAAACTTATTCACAAGAAGATCAAGCCCAGGGTGACAAGAAGGTCAGGTTCAGGATGCACAAGCAGCCTAAATTCTGGGATCTCCTAATGCCAGGCTTTGCAACCCTAAAATTGCCTATGACAGACCCAAATTCCCTCTTGTTCTTTGATGTGCCAACAAAATTCACCTCCCTGAAGTATCCTAGAAATACCCTGGACAGCACAACACAAACACCCTACCTCCATCCCAGCTCTCCCTTTTATCAAGCCACTATAACAAAATGATTTAACCAAATGATAAATGTTGGAAAGGAAAGTCCCTGCAGGCTCACAGCAATGGCAAGAAAAGTGCTCAGCTAATTATTATCTTCCTTTCCTCACGCGGGCTCCAGCAATTAAAGATGCTGCTGGGGAACAAGCTAGAGGGGAATTAGTCTGACTTGGGTAAATTACCACCCAGAGGTTTTTGATTTTTTTCAGCTGCTATGTAAACCCCCTTTGCTCTGCTAAAACTCTTTTAGCTGAATGCATTACTTTGACAACATATTGTAATAGCTGGGTTTAAAAAAATACCCTTCAAAACCATTTCTAGCTAGCTCTGATCCTAGCCTGATGGTCTTGAAACCAAATTCCTGGATGTAACACAGCCTTCATGCTGTGGGAGGCAGCCTGCATGTGGGAACTGTTTCCTCTCTGTCCCACCATGGAGAAGAGGGTCTGTGTGTGTGGAGTCCTCTGAGGAGCTGCCTCATCCTCCGAGGGCCAGAGGGACCAGCAGAGCGCTGCCTGACCTGATATTCCTCACTGTGGAGTTCCATTTCCAGGAGAATTGGGGTTGATCATGTGGGGAAGAAGCCTTTGAGCATGTGCAGATGCCTATTTAAGGACCCCTTTGTGCTTTCTGACCCCCAGTTCTTCACGCTCTGCTCTAGGAGGGATTCCCTGTTCCCACTCTGGCTGATGGAACCCGAATGCCCAGCGCTGCAGGCTGGCAGGTGCCTTGTTCAGTGCTGGTACCTACTGGGATACATGTCTCTACTGGGAATATTTCGCCTGAGCAGTCCTAGAAATTGCATTTGTCTTCTCACAGCCTTGTCATTTGGAGACACTTTGCTGAGAGTGACCAAATGTACTGGGTTTGCCTGGCCAGGTTTTGGTGCAGAGGTGCTAAAAGCTGCTAAAAGCTTCCTCTGTACATTCAGAGCTTGGTTTCCATCCATCCTAATCTGGAAACCAAAGTTTACGGCACAGAATTTCCATATTTTTCCATATTTTTTTCTACCTTGACACTTCATTGACTTTGTGCTTGTGTTTAGTCCAACACCATCAATTAAAACACTTGAACCATACAAGACCTGAGATCAACCCTTGAACAAGTCCATGAGCAACCTCCTTCCACCCTGATACTTCCCTTGATATCTACAACTCATAATTTCTTTCCTAAACACTTTCTCACCATCACACTATCTCATCTCCAAACCCATTTTGCTGGTAATTATGATCACTCTGTTTTGGTAATTTTGTTTTAGCAATAGCTCAGCAAGGGCATCAGCTCAGCCCATCCCTTCTCAACACAGGGATGATTATAAATTCCTGACTAGTAGCAACCTGCTTCTCAGGAAAACAATCAATATATTTTAAATGCTGGAGTTCAAATGATTTAATACTTTCCTTCTACTTTCAATTTCGTTTTTTCAGTAAATTAAATTTTCCTGAGAGAATGACCAATTCCTCCTTAGCTCTACAATTTCCTGAAGAATGCAACATATTTTTAGGCACAGCAAGTAATTTTTGTCTCTCTTAGCCACTTATTTTGTACAATACTGTATTACTTATGCCATCTTTATGTTCTTTTATAGTGAATATGATCTTTTATGGCTGGTTTCAAGCTGCAGTTTTCCCTCTGGATATTTACTCTAGGCTTTCAAAAGGTACATGTATGAATCCAGGAGGTAGATTGCAAGGTTCTGAGCAGGAGGTGTGTGGGCAGTCAGGATTACCACTGTGCTGGGCTCAACTCCTATTACAGAGGATGTAATTTTATATCATACGAGGGGGAATTAAAAGGTAAAGGGGTCTTGAGAAACCTATTGGCTGTTTAATTAGAGGCTGCCACAGTGTCTAACATATGTAGACAGCAGAGGGGAAGCACTGGACAGCCAAAAGACTCTTCTGTGGTGTTTTGCTGTAACTGCCTTTGCTTCACACCCTGCCCGAGGCTCCAGGCTGGAAAAATCAGCTGCAGAGGATCCAGACGGTCAGGAGGATTTAAACACCCCAAAATCCTGTTTTTCTGCTAATAGATGGACAAGTGGACAACAATCAGTGTTCTGAACCCTCTACCATTCACCCTATTTAAGTCATGTAATGCCATTAATAAGCAGGGAGGTTTAGCTGAGCCCCCCTGGAATGCCAAAATCATGTTCTTTTTCACTCCATTCTTTAAAAGTCCATTGCGATGGAAAATCTCACCCACCAACTTTATGGTGATACCATAAAATGGTCCTGTCAGAGCAGTGTGTGGAGGAGATGCTCACTTGTCACAAAGGAGGGGACACCTGAGTACACAGTGTCTGGGCTGGCTGGGAGCATGAGGAAGGCAGGGGACTTCAGGGCTGCAGAAGGATTTGGTAACTCCTGCCCACAGAAATCAGGGGCATGGGCAGACAACGGAATCAGAGAATCATTAAGGTTGGAAAAGACCTCCAAGATAAAGTCTAAACTTCAGATCCCTTTAGTTTCTATGATTTGCAATACATTTGTCCGTGAGAATACAAAACTACTACAGCCAAGTCACTTGCAGGACTCATAATTAATGTGAAAAACAGGGCAATTGTGGTCTGTATAGCTCAGGGCACAGGATTTCACCTCACAGCATCATGCAGCATCCCCCTCAACAGACATTGTGTACCTGTTTCCAGGATTTCAGGTGGGAGGGCAAGGGCAGCCTCAACTTCCACAGCCCTTTGGCCCTTTGGCCCTTTGGTTGTTTGGGAAGATCCAGGACTGAACCTGCCAGCATCCCTGAGCCCTGTTTTTAGACTGAGCCACCATTCCTTCAGCCTCAACCCAGGCTGGCATTTCAGAGAATCATAAAATCCTAGAATGTTTGGAGGGGACCTTAAAGATCATCTCATGCCAACCTCCCTGCCACGGGCAGGGACACCTCCCACTAGCCCAGGTTGCTCCAAGCCCTGGCCTTGGACACTTCCAGGGATGGGACAGCCACAGCTTCTCTGGGCACCCTGTGCCAGGGCCTCCCCACCCTCACGGTAAACAATTCCTTCCTAATATCTAATCTAAACCTACTCTCTCTCAGTTTGAAACCATTCCCCCTTGTCCTGTCACTCCATCCCTTGTCCAAAGTCCCTCTTCAGCTAGGTTTCAGCAATGTCATTCCAGCATTAAAGAATGGAGCATTGCCATCGCGGGGGTTGCTGCTGACAGGTTTTTTTTCCCCCCTCCTTTTGTTTATGAGAACCAGGAACAAAGTGCGAGGGGAGTTTTGCAAAGCTGCAGCTTTCCCAGAGCAGGAAGGCTCGGGCTCGGCAGTGTCTAAGCGCCCTCTGGTGCAGACACCACCGGCTGGCTCCAGCCAGCTCCACCTGCGGATTTATGCAGCCAACAGCCGTGCTGGGGGTTCATTGAGGTGTTTGGGGTGGTGGACAGGGGGGTGACAGCCACCCTGCACCACGAAGGCAGCGCTTTCCAGGAGCCTCTTGATCTTTGCGCTGGGTGAGCAGGGACAGGCCCCAGGAATGGTTGGAGCTGTGCCAGGGCAGGCTCAGGTTGGATCTCAGCAAAAGGTTCTTCCCCCAGAGGGTGGTTGGCACTGCCCAGGCTCCCCAGGGCAGTGGGCACAGCCCCAAGGCTGCCAGAGCTCCAGGAGGGTTTGGACAACGCTCTGAGGGACAGGGGGGGATTGTTGGGGTGTCTGTGCAGGGCCAGGAGTGGGACTGGATGGTCCTTGTGGGTCCCTTCCAGCTCGGGACGTTCTATGATTCTGTGCAGGCTGGATATTGGTATAGGGCTCACAAGACCTTGCTTCAGATTTTACCCCAATTTTTGGTGGTAAACGGGATTGGTCTGGTGAAATTAAGAGGACCATTTGGTAGCTGGATTAGGACAGAGAAAGGCGTAGATGGCTCTTCACGGATCATCCAGGCACCTCAGCTGAAGACAGGAAGGTTGGAAAGAAAGGAGACCTCCCAGATAGCATGAAAAGATAAATTTGAGGGTAATGAAGGGATGTGGAGCTATGTATGAAACACAGGCCAAGAGGTCAGCAAGCAATAGTAAAAAATTTGCTAATGAGATGACTAGAGGAATGACAAAGGAGAAAAAAAAAAGCCATGAAAAAGATGAGCAGAGCCATTCCGGATTGGCAAACTTGTCTGGAAGGCCAGACAAGAAACATGAGGAGAAGCTTGTAGCTAGGTGGGGATGCAAAGAATGATTAATGAGACAATAAATTGTCAGGGCAATAAATTATGTCAGTCAGGTGCTTTGAAAATAGCACGCTGTGTGTAACTAATCAGTAGTCAGAGTGCTCATTAATTCTGCTGGCAAATGGACTGTCAGTCTGATTTGCTGAAGGCAGTGAGTCTGGGTTCCTTGGCCTTATGGTGCCAACCTAGGTGGGAGCTTCTGAGAAATGAGGGAAAGAAACAGAGAAGCCATCAGCTCCCTGGGGTACTCTGAAATATGAGGTGCAGCTGCAGCTGTTTTTAGAATTATAGAATATCCTGAATTATATCCTGAGAATATCCTGGAAGGGACGCACAAGGATCATCAAGACCAACTTCTAACCTTGCACAGACACCCCAACAATCCGACCCTGTTACTGAGAGCATTGTCCAAACCCTCCTGGAGCTCTGGCAGCTTTGGTGCTGTGCCCACTGCCCTGGGGAGCCTGGGCAGTGCCAACCACCAAAGGGGAAGAACCTTTTCCTGAGATCCAACCCAAACCTCCCCTGGCAGTTTCACGCCATTCCCTTGGGTCCTATCACTGGTCCCTGGAAGACTAGAGGAGGTTAACAATGAGCCCATTTATAGAAAACAGGACTTGCAGGCTAGTTAATAGCATTTAGTTTCCTGGAAACTACTGGGACAACTTATGATACATCTAACTCCTACGGATCTGCAATACTGGTAGGATGATCAGTAAATTCACATGGATTCCTTATTAGAGAAAAAAAAAGTTTTAAATTAAACAAATAAACTTTGTTGGTTTGCTGACCCAGAAAAAAGATGAAGATTGCTTGGCTTTAGTAATGTTATTAATATTCCAATGTTGTGTCCAAGCAAGAGATCCTGAGGAAAACCTTGTTCAGCTTGAGAACGGGTTGCAAGAGCCCATATATTTCTTCTAGTGATTTCTGAGTAACGGGAGTGTTTCGTAGGGATGCTGAGGGCCATTTTTTAGGGGATGGGATCCTGCTTAGGATGTGGAAGCAACACACCTTCACCTCATCACTGCTTGCCATCTCTGCCACCCTTGCGTGCCCTGGGAAGCAGGGATGGATGACAGGCCAAAGCTCCAGTGTCCCTCCACACTGAGCTGACACAGAGCACACACAGAGCCACAAAGGGGACTCCCACAAGAGGAGCTGCTGCCCAAACAGCCACACGTGCTCCTGCTCGCCCAGTGTGGACACAGGGAAGTGGGAGTTGCTCCCTTCCGCTGCAGTGTGTTTCTTGCAACTGCAGCTCCCCTTCATGCATCTGACAAGGCTCCCTGCTTCTCCACTGGTGTTTTTTCACATCAAACGTTCTGTGTGCATTGCAAACAGTCAGGCTGAATGCAAGAGTTGGGGTGATGGTGCCAGCAATGCCTCAAGGAAGCACAGTTTGCATAAGCAAAGGCGGGCGCTGACTTACGTAACCAGGCATCGAGTCTCGCCGCCAAACCCACACCAAAACATCACTTTGCTTTTCTGTCATTCTTAACTCGGTGGGGAAGCTTCAATGCAAACATCCTTCTGAAGAGAGAAAAAGCTTGAAACAATAATCTAACAGAAAATGATACTATCAAGATTTTAAGTCACCTGCTGTTGGTCAAGGGGGATCAGTAAAACAAATCAAGCTGTGCTCGGCAAATAAAACTTAAAAAAAAACCTTTAAAAGATGGCAAGATGTAGCCTGTAAAATGTTTTGGGCTGAAATAAGAGCTGGCTTTGCAGTGGTGTGAAGGCCAGCTGTCATGGCTCATGCCTCCATGGATGTCTCACAAACACTTAAAGCAGAGTCAGACACAGCACCAAGATACTACAGATTCAGGAACGTTAATGCACAACTGCTCTGAACTGATACACTTCTAAGGGGATTCTCTCCCCATCTTTATTCAGTGCCTGGAAGACCAGAGGCTCCAGTCTATGTTGTTGACTTGACAGAGAGAAATACTTCAGTGGCATGTAAAGGAACAGCACAGCTGGCTCCGAGCTTATTTAACATCCCCATGTTTACATTGTAATACCTATGGGACAAACAGTGCTGTAATATTATTTATTCTTCTATGCTTTTTTCCCTCAGAAAAAAAGAACCACCACAATCTAGAGAGGCTGGAAAAAGGCCCATGTAATCATTTCTCAGTGGGACATAAGAAGAAACAGAAATCAAAGCCTCTGGACACAGTTTCCCCAACTCAGCTTCTGGAGCCTGGATCAGCAGTTTTCAGAGGATAGAAAAGGAAGCTTGAGTTATGCTCCTCTTTCTGTGCATGGAAATAATAAAATGAAGGGTAAAGCCAAGCATCAGTCATACAGCAAACTGCAAACTGGCAGCATTTCCCAGAAATTGAAGCAAATGCAAAATAGTTTGTTTTTGGGGTTAAGTACATGTCACTTAGATATAAATTCTGCCATGTGCACCATTTGTTAAAGCCTCTGTCACACAAACCCAGCTCTTTTCCAGCACATGCTCACAGCAGGGCTGAGGTACTTAACAGCTTCTAACAAGGACAATTTACCTGGTGGGATGTAGCCTAGTGAATTGCAAGACCTACTTTATGGAATAAGCCACAGAGCACATGAAATATCGATGTGAAGGGCACACACAGCACGTCAGGAGTCAGCACACAGGTACCCTTTTAAGGCAGTATGGCATTGGACCAAAATAAAATGATGGTTTTCCTTCATGAGAGGAGCAACACAGAGAGAGAGAATTTTTCTTTGCCTTCCTCCATGACTAAAGCTCTCAGACCCACGGTCCTCCCTTGCTGTATGAGGGAAAAGGTGCCATGCAGAGCTCCAGGTGACAGTGACCCTTCTCCTCCACGGGCGCAAGGGCCGTCCTGCCCCAGGCTCCCCTTGTGGGATCATTCTGTCTCTCAGCACATTTGGCCAAAGCAGGTTCAAACTCCACAACTATAGAAACATCCACCCTAGTCACAAGGATAGTAAACAGTCTTTCATTTCCAGCTTGTTTTTTTGGATTCACTCCCATTCTTATACCCACGCAGAAAAAGAGCTCTTGTGCTTCACATTCTGAATGTGTGATCCTTGGCCTCATAGCTGTCACATGGACATTTTTGTGCTCAAGAAGCTGCTCCTAGGATGCTATTTGATTGCCAAGGAACTCTTAAGTTTAACCTGAAGAAGATCTCTATGTGAAGGAGGTGGAAAATTCCTGTAGGAGGAAAAAAATTACTTTTAGTTTCTTCTAACTGACTCCTAGCTGAAGCATCTCTTGGGCAGCCAGTTCCAACAGGCAAAGCTATGTCCAAAAAAATAATAAATCCTAGGAATGACAATGGGCTTAGAAACCTGCTTGGTGCATGAAGCAGATAACTAGTGTTCACTTATACCACCGAAGGTGACATACTTTTGTGCTTTAGTTGCCTGTGGTGTTGCTATAATCAGTTTTCCCTCTGCAGGGAAAAAAATTAAAGTATTTCTGTGGAATAGCCTTTTCTCCAAAAGCAGAGGAAAGCAAGCAAGCGTTCAGAAATGTAGCCTGGGGGGCAGCATGAGTGCTTCTGACAGTGCTAAGAACAAAGACATTGTAAACTACAAAGCTCTTCACTTGGTATCAGTATTCCTGCCAGAAACCCTCCAGATTTACCTGTAAGCAGTAATTACAGGATGGGTAAGGATGTGTTTATTCCGCTGTATACCTGACCAGACAGAAAGAAGCCCAGCTCTGGAAACATCTCACAAGTACATTTATTAGTCAGGATCAATCTGTCTCAAAGCATGACCCATTTCATACCCCAAATGGCATTTCATTACAGTGCAGCTGCACAAGCCTCTGTTCTCCCTGACCAGATCCTTGATTTGCCAGGGCAGAGGGTAGCACAGCCCTTATTTACACACATCGCTTCCTGGATTTGTTTAGGTTTGAGCACAGGAGTTCAAGAGAAGTCTTTGGTTTTGTTCTAATCATTTGAAAAGCTTCTTTCTTTTCTTTCTCCACTGTTTATTGTCCCCATCTTCAGTATCATCAGGAGGGTCTGGCATTACAAAACCATCAGTCATTTTATAATAGACTATTGTGGAATCTGTCTCAACTATGGCCAAGGTAACTGACAGCGGGGTGTCAGGATCCTCTGGGGGGAGAGAGGCTTCTTTCAGTATTTCCCTTAACCTAGAAAAAGAAAAAAATTCAGTTAGAAAGGAGTCCACAACCACCTGTGATGGCACAAAGGCAGAAGTACACAATTGCTATTTTTATTCAGCCTAGTTTCATTCTGCAAACTTGTCTCCACTAAAGAAAACATCGTATCTGTTCTAGTAAAATTCCAACTTCATATAATCAAGAAACAAAAGAAAATAACAGAGAATCTTATACAAATATACCGGTTTCATACATTTCTGCTGGAAATGGCACAACACACGCTTCTAAGCTTTCCTTAGGTGCATTCCTGTGCACGTGCCTCAGCCATCCTTCAACTACCACAATCCTACCATGGCAATCTCTAATGGCCCTGTTTTCATTAGGCTAAAATAAAAAAATCTAATTAAATAACACCTGGTCTTCAATTAGAGAACTAAATAATTAAGACTTGATCCATCTGTAGAGGCAAGTCTTCCAGTCTCTGTGCCACAGTTCTCTGCCAGACTGTGGAAGACCCAGGAGCCCAAGCCAGGTTTCTCTACCTCCCTGTCTAGACTAGAAGCCACAAGACTAATGTTCTTCAGGACAGTCAGTATAAATAATGTCTTCTTTAAAAATTCAAGACAAAGTTATGCAATTTTTCCTGTTTAGCTTATTTTAAGAGTAATATGGCAGTTACTTTTCGGTTCAGAGCTGAGGACAACACTGATCCCTGGAGTCTTTAGATTCCTGGCACGACTGGGGAACAAGTACTGAAGGAGAGTGGTGCCCAGGGGCAGAACAATAAAAACCCCCACCCCGAGATTTCCACAGGAAGCTTCCTCCTTCATCCAGAGGGCTTGTCTGGGATTGCTGGAAGAGGTTATGCTCTGGGAACAGGTCAGCTACGCACTGGGAAAAACCACCCTCACTTCACGTGCCCTGGAGATCTCCCCCACCAGAAGACATGCATTTCTGAAGCTGGACACTGCAGCTGAAAATAAGGCTCTTTCTAAATGCATCAGCTTTCAAACTTTAATCATCATCTTCCTTCGAAACCTCTTTGATCCCTTAATAAAAGCCAAATGGAAGGCGGCAGAGAATAAAGAGCAGCCTGGAAAGCCTGCACTGTTAAGCCCATGACCTTCTTAAGATCCATCTGTGTTCTGAACTGTGCATAATTCAGCCTGGCTAAATCCAGGACTGCCTTGCCTTTTGCTTTCACCACTGGCCCACACGTAAAGCAAGGCAATACAATATAGGCAGTGATTGCATGCAACAGGGATACTGTGGCTGTGAAAAGCTACAGTCTGGCTCTCCTACAACAGCACACTTCATAACAACTGAACAAATAAGGTAAGAAAGACTGTACTGTACTGGCCACCTGGGCACCTTCTGCTCCTGTCACTTCCAGCCCCTGTTCAGGGGTACACAGCAAGAATCCACTTGTCACACACAGAGTCATGGAATGATTTGGGTTGGCAGTGACCTTAAAGCTCATCCAGTTCCAACACCCCTGCCATGGGCAGGGACACCTTCCACTAGCCCAGGTCACTCCAAGCCCCGTCCAACCTGGCCTTGGACACTTCCAGGGATCCAGGGGCAGCCACAGCTTCTCTGGGCAACCAGGGCCCAGTGCCAGGGCCTCCCCACCCTCACACCTCACCACCAAGTGTCTAGAGGAAGCTCTGAATAAACTGGTAAGGCCAGACAACTGGTAGAGACCCACTGAGGAAAGAACTATCCATGTTTTTTAGGAAGCAATGGATATTAATCTCTCTCCTTCTGCTGGGAACATGATATAGAATTAACAATAAAAGACCAAATAAGAGGACACAGCTACCCACAAAAGATATTTTGGGAGCCAAAGAAACCAAACCAGTGTTGAGTGTGGACAGCCCCATATCTGGGAGCAGACTCAGGCAGTGTCTGTATTCACCTGTCAGCCGGGCTGAAGTTCCTTCCTATTTTCTTTAGTACTTATCACCATTTCTCCTCCTAGTCTACTGGGGGATGGATGGATGGAACACTGAGGCCTTAGATTTAGATTTCTGATCATTCATGATTTCTCCTTACACTGCAAGATAAACTCCTTATACCGAGCACCAACATCTGCACCTTTACTTTCCCCCATTTAGACATGGGCCATGACCCAAACGCGGCCAGGTCCTGACAACAGATTAACCACGTTTCTTTGCATCCCTGACTTACTTTTCAGGAGACCAAGTTCCAGGGTTTATGTAAAGGGTACAAAGCCATGCCACTGCCTCAGGATGATCTGCTAAGTGCTGTCCCCAGAGTCCAGTGCTTTCCACTGCACATGGGGAATCAGCTGCTATTGCCATAAGGAATCACAACTGCTAATGCAGTTTTCCTCTTCCCCATTCTCTCAAACAGGCAACCCAAACCAAGAGCTCTCATTTGTGCATACCACAACCAGCATAATGCAATGCAGCACATCTGCAGACTGGTGAGAGGGTATCTTTTAGAAGAATAAGCTTTGGAATTCAGGAAGTCTGTATCAGACACCGCTGTCCCTTCCTCTCCTGCCCTGAAGGCATCACCGTCAGCCTCTGTGTCCAGCGTGTTCACAACATTTCTCTGCACCAGCAGACATTTCAAAGGAGTCAGAGAACATCTGGGTTCTGATTTCACTGCACTTGCTACCTGCCATAAACAGGAAGATGAAATATTGCAGGAATGGCATAGCTTTTTGATGTATCTAACACTGTTTAGGGGGAAAAAAAGGCAAGAAGTGTTGTTGGCCTCCTGAAATTGAAAGGAATGCAAGTCTGACCTTCTAAACAAGGCAAGAAGCCTTTAATTTAAGAGATACAGCTCTCAAGGCTGCCCACCTCACACGACAGTTGTATTCAATGACTGAAATGAAGCCCTAGACAAGAAGCCGGTGTGTTAACACCCCCAACAGAGCCAACTGATTTCAGTTACAAGTTCATGGTTATAAAGAAGCTCCTTAATGACCAGTACACCTGCTGTACCATACAGGTGATGTCAGTTATAAAAGACGGGGTTTGCTTTAATAAAAGGGGATTTAATGTTTCTGAAAATGTCAAACATGAGAAGCCTCTGGAACAGAGGAAACCAATACATCCAGCAGAATGCACCATGTCACTTTGTCACCTCCTGAGGGACACAATACTCCATCACCTGAGCACGTGTTCATCCATAGGCTCAGCCTGGCTAGGGAGATCAGGGGCAGTCAACCCTATCCATGCCAGCTTCTCAGGATTTATGACAATAACTACCTGGTTGGGGGGAAAAAAAAAATCTAGAGCCCCAGGAGAGCACACAGAACAATCAGTCCTGAATGTTCCTGCAATGCACAGGGAGAAGTCTGAGCTAAAATACCCTGCCAACCACTCCTTTTCCTTCTCTCTCCCTCCTCAGGAAGAAAAGCCAAGTAAAGTGAGTAAGTTCAGAAGTTCCAGAAGTTTCAGGTTTCCCACACAAAAAGGTAGGCCTTGAACAAAGGCACCGTGAAAGGAAAATAACATATAGAAGCTAGGGGAATACAGACATCACAAGAATTACTGGAAAAGTCTTATTTAAGTCCCATAAGTAGAATAAGATTAAGTATTTTTTAATAGTATTCTCATCTGTTAGAGATCATGCAGTCCAAGGCTTCCAGCATAGCCTGAAAACCCATTTCTAAAGACTGATGGTGCCTCCATGTTCACTACAATCCAGAATCTGCTCCCAAAAAGCCAAATGCAAGCAGGACAAAGCCCTCATTTTTCACCTGGGAAGCAAAATCACATTCACCTCACATTGCAGAAGATGCAAAGGAGTTCACCTCACACAGCGAAGGGGACACTTATCCAAAGTAAAGAGCTGGCATTTCTAAAGCACTTTGCATCAGAAAAAGGGCTTGGAAACGCTTTTCTAGAAAACTACAAACTACTGTCAATAGAGGTTGCTTTTTCTCCTACCAAAGGATTAGTCTTAAGAGCAAGTGTAACTTACTTAACATCATGCAAGGACCACTCAAGTGAATGTAACAGCACTGTAAATGTTACCTGTATCTGCCTTCACTAAATGGCAACAGTGAGCTTACCTGGTCTTCTATTACTGTTGTAATTAATACCTTAAAACCAAACCAAAACCCAACAACAAAACAAAGAAATCCATACCAATCCATCCAAAGAGATGAGAGGAATTTTCCATCTTTCCCCTATCTTGGTACTAAAGTAGGCCTTCAACACCCATCAGAAACCTGTGCTGTCTCTCCTAATGATCTGCTCCGAAGAAAACAACACTGCCCTTCTCTCCCCAGAGAAAGAACCAGGTGTACAGCCGGGGACTCTGAGGCAGCTGTAGCTTGAGGTTTCAAATCACTGCCCAAAAACTAAGAACAGAATCATAAAAGAAAGATAGCACAAGCAGAAAGTTTTGTGATGAACAAAAGAGCATTTCATTGCCACATCCCATGCAAGCACCTCTGAGAAGCAGCGTAACACTGAAAGCTCAGAGCAGTTTTATGGAGGTTGCATAGTGCTCCATTGAGCTGAAATGGAACTACTGCCTTCCATCCCATAAAAGCCAAAGGCTTTCAATCTGCCCTTTATACTTGGATGAATAATTCATTGCAGGCTTGGCCAGCCCCAACCGCTCCCTCCCCTCCACCCAAGGCAGGGCTGCAGAGTCAACACAAGTTGGTCTCTGTGCCACTAGCAGAGATCATTACTCGGTGCACTGGAGCATGCCATTGTACCACACTGGGTCAGCACCAAGCAGGGAAACCTCCCAGGAAGCACAATTCCTTGAATTTAGCCAGCACAGCTCCCCATCAGGAACACTGCTCCAGGCCCAGCTGCAGGGCAGGCAGCAAGATTAACCCAGTGCCTTGAAAGATGTGAGAAGGAGCACATGGTGGTGGGAGAAGGTGTAAAAGGACACCACTATTCCTTGGGGTTTGTTTCCAGATACAGGAATGGGGAATGCTAGAAGAAACTCAGCTTTTTGTAATTGGAAAAAAAACCCCTACAAAGCAAAGCAAACACCATATTCCACACTGGTCAGGAAAAGGAGTTGAAACCCTGAGGAATATAAAGACTTTTTCTCCACGGAAGTTGAAGACAAACCACGCAAAATGGAGGAATCAGAATTCAGCAAAGTCCTACAAGACACACCTACTACAGCACATTCACTCACAACACTGTATAACCAACTCTGCTGTAGGAGGCACATCGATCCCAAATAAAATACTAATAAAGAGTCTGCATTTAGGAGCCTTTAATTATATTTTCAATGTGTGATTTACTGTATCAGTAAACTCAAATGATGCTTATAGCAGGAGAGTTACTGACAAAACCATCAAGAGGATGCAAGATGAGAAGCACATCATATTTCCAGTGCATTTAAAATAACAGGACTTCTTCAGATTAGATATTTATTTCACAATCTATGAATTTTGAATAGAGTAAATCACTTCCAGTCCTCAGATTTCTTTCTCAGGATGCTTATCAGCTTTAAAATGAAACATTTAAATTAAGTTAGCATTTTAACAATAGAAGTCTTTCCCTCAGCCTAAACCAAACTTTGCAGGTCTCCATGACCTCAGGCAACCAACTACATCCTTCATTTCCAACACTTGCACACAGAAGACAAACAGGGCAGGGATATATCATTTAATCTGACAGTTTATCAGTAACATTTTGCGTAGAGAGTGTTATTTGTCTAGGACAGGCAGTGCCTAATTCTATTAGATCTGGAAACTGAACTCCCTGGTCCTCGAAGGACCAAGGCTTTCAAGGCTATCTGAAAAATCCAGCTGTCAACACTGTGAGCCCTCCTACCTTTGCTAAGCTTGGTTTATGCAAGTCATTCCTACCAGCTCTGAAGCAGCACTCCCGGTATTTGACTGCTTCCTCCCCTTTGGGGAGCCATAACTCTGGAAAGCACTGACAATTAGGTACTTGGTGTGCACTAAGGTGTCCTAGTGAGCAGCAAACACATCCCAGCCAATGGACCTACAAATTCCTCCTGCAAGTCTGAATCCCTGCAGAATTCAGAGGTGTACAAACACAGGGCTCTCCAAACCTCAGCCAGCTGTGCGTGGCTGAGAGTGGGCCAAGGCAGACAAGCTGCACCGTGTTCCCCAGGTCTCTGCTCGCAGAAGGTTCAGCAATCTTCATTTTGAGAGCAAGCACGCACAGCACGAAGCAGATTGCAAGAGACTATTTACATTGGTGGTCTCTTTGCTTCAGAGCCCATAATTTTGTGATTCAGCACGTTCCTGTGCAGCCCTACGCTGCCAGGGCAGGATGATCAGCTTCCATCGAGCTGTTTTACAAGTGGGCAGTGAGCTCAGTAAGCAGAACAGCTTCTGCCTTCAGCAGTTAACTGTCATGCACAAACTGGACACTATGAAATCTCATCACGGGTTAAATACATTGTGCAGGTTATTTTTCTTGTAGGGCACTCGTATTTGTAATTTGCTTAGGTGTCTTGCTGGTAATTTCCACAGCAACTTTACTGTGGCCTTTTAAGGACACACTTCCCAGTGGCAGCAAAGTAGGAATCTTCGTGAGACACCTGGGAAGACAGAGCTTGGCTGATGTGGCTTTGAAGAGGAAAACCACCCTTTATGTCTCTGGAAGACCAAGCCCACAAGAGTGATTGACTCCTATTTGCAAATGTGAGACTGTTTCAGCACATACATAGTAATAAAATCCATCAATACCTAATAAATTATTGTCTTCCCCCTCACCAATAAGCTCTTAGAAAAACACAGAGAAGAATGAAGATGGAAGTCTGATTGCAAGGGACTGATTTGTCACATTCAAACCTACCCAGGCCTTACTGTTAAGCAAGGAAATGCTGCTCATAAATGCTGCCATTTACTGGCTGCTTTTGCTTTTTTGCAGTTCCAGGCCCAGAAACGGGGATAGAATGTTTTCACTTTCCCAAGTGTCTCCAAGGGCTTATTTTCAACATTAAGTGAGGTGCATTCACTTGTACTCATACCTCCTCTACTTCTAGCAGGTAACACCAAAACCCAAGGCACTGCTTTGAACAAAATGCAGATGCACATTCAACAACACAAACACAAGTGCACACAATCTTCCAGGCTTTTACAGACTCACCTGGCATTACAGCCTGGGATTCAGCTCATTTTAGTGACAGCATGCCCTATGTAGTTGCTCTGTAGCAAAACCTAGTCACAAACTGTACTTTTAATCAATGTGATGCATTCACTCTTTGCCTCCCTAACACACATCCTTCCAGTAAAGGATTCCAGACACTCCGGTGCCAGAGGCAGAGCAAACAGTATCACCACAGAACAAACAAGGTCAGAGGCTCCCAATGAAAAGCTCCAATGACACAGTGAAAGATAGGACATACATGCAGTGGAATATCTGTCATTAAAAGTCAATCAGAACACACTTCTGGCCTTGACCCAATGCCAGGAATGGAAGTTTCCAGCCTAGGGGGAAATGTACTACGTTAAACAAGCACAACGACTCGGCACGTAGGTGGAATTCCTCAAAGATCCCACATCCTAATTTGCTGCCTTCTTTTCCCACTTAAAATCTCGTTTGAGATGAGAACTGCACACTCAGATCACTGAGTGTGATCTGCTTCTGGATGACACTCAGCATTTCATCCTGCAAGACCTCTCAACAGCCTTCCTCTGGTGTGGAGATCACACCATATTTCTCTTGCAAGACCAAGCCCACAAAAGTGATTGAACAATACTTGCAAATATAAGATTTTTTTCGGTACATAGATAGTACTAAACCCCATTTACTCTAGTAAATCATTTTCTTCCCCCTCACCCAACGCACAGCAAAGTGAAGATAGAAGTCTGTTGGCAAGACAGCAAACTGTCACTTCTAAAACCTAAAAGTAAAAAAGCAAAACCATCATTCCTAGAGTGCACACACACATCTACTAAGTGTAATTAATTAGCTACCTACTACTGTGTCAGGCTGCTGCCCAGAGAGCAAGAGGGAACAGCAAAAGCCTGCAAGATCTGTAAAACCAGCCCTGAGCCACCTCCTACCAAGAGCAGAAACAGAAGAAATTGAAAAATGTACAACCATATTATGCTGCTGAAATAGTCCAGGTCTTCAGAGACATCACAGGGCAGACTGGCAAATACCAGCAAAAGAAAGAAGTCTTTATCAAGGTGTAAATCCCATTATGTGTCTGAGCTGCTCTAAGGGCCAGTTAAAATACACTGTAAAATTACTGAAGTGGAAGTTCTCTAGCCTGCAAATATCTGCAATATCACACATTCAGAGCTGTCTTGAGAATTGCTCTGCCATGTGTAAGGACAGTAAGTCAAAAATAACAGACACATTAAACTCTAGATAAGTAAGAGGAATTTCCTATTGAAAGTAGCCTAAGTATAGTTTCAAAACAAAAGCAAACCAAATCACATAAGGTTTATCCACAGACTTGACAATAAAACAAACTTATTCTTAGACAGGTCCAAGTGGATTTCTTTCCTCTTAGGTACTTTTAAGTCCAGCAACTCAAAAAGTATCACTAGATTTCCCAGAGTATAAAATCAGCACAAGAATGTCCAAAACATAAGCTGTGAAGGTCTTTTACTCTAACCTTGTCTCTCAAACACATACTTTGGTATCCATTGTTATCTCCTAGAGCACATGCAGCTCTAAACAATAACAAGTGTTTAGCAGCAGGCATCAGTTGCTGTGGAAAGCTGACATCCAAGCACCACTTCCAGAGTGGGAGAGGCAGAAACTGATGCAAAGTTGAGATTTCTTTAGTGTTCCAAGCTGCCTGTATGTTTGCAGCATCCAAATTAACTCTGCTCACAGGCTGAGATGTTGCTTTCCTACAACACTCCTTTGTTTCCCCCGTCCCTTCCACTCTTGACAAACCCATCAGCAGCCTGTAAAATACATCTGTGCTTCATTTTATGTCACTGGTAACATGAGACAAGCGCTGACCACATCCTCACCTCTCATGGCTTATCAAGATGTGGGCAGGCACCGGCACCATCACCTGGAGACCCTCCTGCTCTCTTGCACGTGCATGTAAACACACCAGTTGCAGTTCTGCTACTCCAACGGGCTTCACCTCGTGCCAGTTTCTCCCTAGAAAGGTTCGTCAGTGATGAGAAGGACCAGGACACAAAACACAACTTTCAAGTTAACATCTAAGGTTCTGTTTTCCCTCCCTCTCCTCACAGGAAAACTGCCCCGTTCATCTGCCAAACTCCCCTTCTGAGGCAATCCTGTTAAAGAAACCCACAGAGCAGTACCAGCCTGCTGACTCCAGAGCTCCGCTGAGAGATGGTGAACAGGGATCTGTCTGACAAAGCTTTTCTTCCAAAAAGGTAAAAAGAAGATAAAACCACACAGCTTTTGTCATCTGCAGCACTGCAATCCAAATCTGGACTTTATCAGTATCCTGAACTGAGAAAGAACAGGTGCTAAAAACATGATTCATGATAATACACGGCCCTTCCCTTCTGCTTGAAGGGGTAAGGCTGAAGCTTTTGCTGCACAATTACAGAAACCTTGTCTTAAAGCCTGTTAAAGTGTTTTCTTCAGAGGTGTAACAATAACAGACACAGCACTTTCTGGCCTGTAAAATCCCTCCCTTCCCTGACCTTGAGAACCACCAGGCTCCAAGCAAAACTGAAATACTTTTATTAGGCTGGCTGGCTGCCTACTCGCAGTCCCTTTTCAATAAAGCCAACTTGGAAGGATCCAGGCAGAAGTTTATGTATCACATAACTCTGTTCCACTCTTAGCAGACACCAGAAGACTACATTGGATTTCACAGACTCATTTAGGCTGGAAAAGCCCTTTAAAATCAAGTCCAGCCATTGACCTGACACTGCCAGGTCCCCCACTAAATTGCATCCCTAAGCACAACATCTACAGTTTGTTATAAATCACTACATTATTACATAACATCACCACAGCTATAAATTACTGCCACCACACTTGCAAACGATCTCCTGTCCTAGAGGAATCCTTGCCCTTTCCAGAAAACAGACCAGCACACATCAGCCATTTACTAATTGGTACCCTCAGTGAAACACTATGATTTAGTAACTTCACATTAATTGACAAATGAGGACTCTATGCCCAACTACTGAACCTGTAACTTTACCTTTCTATGTTCCTTTTCCTTCCCCTACTCCTCTTTTGCTTTTTTTTTTTCCATGCTGCCTGTCTTTGCCCTGGAACCCTGCACCTCTAAGTGCTGGATAAGATCTTTGTAAAGTCTCCAGGTAGGCACAGGATAAAAACCTTCAGCAACAGAAGTTTCAGAAAGAGCACCAAGGCCTTCCTAGGAAAGGTCCTGCCAGTGCATAAACAATTAATTTAACAGCTCCTACAGGCAAAGACATTTGTTGAGATGTCCACCCAATCAATTCCATGATTTACCTTCTAGGAGGTCCAGGTACACCAGAAATGCAGCGTAGACTTGAGTACTGTCAGATATATCAAGTGACATCATTTCTGTGAACTGAGACCCAAAAAGTAATGTTGGTGAAGGAAAACACAAGCTATATTAAGCATGCACAGACCAAATCCAGAATCTGTACAGCCCTAGGAGCCACTGAAGCCTGAAACCAGTTTTAAGGCAATCAAAAGCAGAACTTGTTTTCTGACAGTATCTTAAAAGCTCCTTTTTCCGCATTCCCCGTGTCTTGGCACTTAAAAAAGCAAGTAAAATAAACAAATAAATGAGGAATCACATCTATTCCTGGAACAGCTCTAGCTTTGTGCAATTTTACCTATTTTTGGGTAAATCGTTTTACCTATTTTTTGCTATAGCACATCAACATAGAGTGATGGCCAAAATTAAACCCCTCCGTGTTTTTGGTGCGCTAAAAATTAAGATGGAGTTAACATTTAAAGGAATTTACGTTTCCTGACTGCGTTTCCATGATTTACAACCCCCTCCCCTGCTGATCAGGGGCATTCCCCGACCACCCCACGAAGGCCGGAGACTCCCTCGGGACGCCCAATATGTGTTATACTGACATCTCCACGCGCAGCACACCTCCTGGGGGGGCCCGAGATGTCCCTCAGAGCCATGACGGAGGAATCCTGTCTGGATCCAGGAGGCAAACCGGGA
>NW_021940744.1:778116-781960 GCF_001715985.3 Manacus vitellinus | reverse complement strand
ATGTATATTCCTTATCACAAAGGGTCCTTTCCCGATACCATTTTCTAATGGCTAATTTTTTCTTATTTATTTATTTGTTTATCTATCTCTCTGTTTGTTTGATTATTTTGTGTCCAGGGAATGGAAGTGCTGGCTAAAATAGAGATTTTTTTTAAATTTTTTTTTTAAACAGGCCAACATCCTCGGAATTGCTTAAGGTCATCTCCAATGTGACTTCCTGCGGTTACAACCCACATACCGATTAATGTATTAAATACATATATGGATTAATTTTCAATGATGCTTTATTATAAGATTATCATCAAGCCTAAGAAGAAGGGTTAAAGGGTTAAAGCAAAGAATATTTAATTAATATACGGTGGCTGAAGCTTTCATAGACTGCTTAAGGGATATAGATTCAAGGTATTGTTATTAAAAGCATCTCATACCGCTTTACTAGAAATATCTCCGACTTCCAACAAGAATCTGCTTTGCCTAATGCAAAGTGTCCCAGGTCTGGTTTACCGGCTCCATCTGCCTTAGTGCCTCTTTGGATGAACTTCAAACAGTGGTTTGAATGAAGTCAGGCCTGTCTCTGTCTCTGAACAGCCTCAAGCTGGTGTCCATGCAAAAAAAAAACTGTGTGCTGTTTGTAACATCAGGTGAGAGACTGCAAAGGCATCACTTGTACACTGGGGTTGTACTTGGCCAGGTTACACCAAGAAAAATCTGGCTGAGGTTGGAAAATGTCAACCATCTGCACTGACTCGAGGAAACACCAAGTGTGATCTTGAGAAGATCAGTTTGACGCAGGGCCTACTGAAAAGTGAACTGTCCTGTCTTTAACCCTTCTTCTTTATAGGCTTAATGATTATTCTGTAATAAAGGATCAATGAAAATTAATCTATACATATTTAATACATAAATTGGTGTGTGTGGTAACTGCAGAAAATCATATTGGACACAAACTTAAGCAATTCTGAGGAGGTTGGCCTGATTAAAAACCACTATTGTAGCTAGCCCTTCAACTCCCTGGGTACAAAATAAATAAATAAATAGACAGGAAAAGTAATCCAGTCTCTGAGACTTTCATGGAAGAGTTGGCAACAGTCATTTACTCAACTGCTGGGAAATAATTGGATGGATTTGAGTCCTCAGAGATGAAGAAGTAAATGAAAGGAAATAGACTTGTCTATAAATATCAGCAGGATAGATCCTCTGTTTTCCACTGTGTGAGAAACAAGTCTAAATTAGAAGAAAGCTGCCTCAGAGAAAATTTGTCACCTGTCAAACTGAGGGAGTACGCCACTGCCAGAGACAGTTCTCTCAGCTGGAATCTTCGTGTTTGGTGTGGATGTTTAGAGGAGGCTGAAACAAATGGCTTAAATTAATTTCTGTGGGACTTAGGTCTGCAAAAAGCTGCTTCTTCCTCAAAGCTGAAATATTTCACCACACAGTGGCTCATTGTCCTGTCACAGCAGGATTGAGTATGGGCTTTAAAAAAAAACAGGATAGAATTTTGGCCACTAATAAAGAGGTCAGAATGTGCACAGATTTCTTTGTATACGCACATAAAGTAACATGCATTTATAGATGTTGGAATGACATGAATTGTCAGGGTAACTGTTTACCTGAACTCTCCAATCTTTCCCCCGTGCTGTGTGGCTGGGAGTGAGAGACTAAGCTGAGTTGACTCCTTTCTCTTATGCATGGAAGAACATCTCATGTTTCAGGCATCTGCTGCTCTCTCTCTTTTGTGTGCCACAGGAGCCAGCGAGCACCATGAGTGGTGTGAGTGAGGGGAATGTCACCCTGAGGAGCAAATTACTGGTTTTAGGACGCTGCTGGAGGCATTGCATTTGCCCTCAGCAAATTGTTATGGCTCTGATGCTGTTCTCAAAAAAGAAAATAAAGGAGAAGTGTGAAGAGAACTAAAAGCACTTTAGATTTCACTAAAGACATTGAGAGCTGCACAGGATAAAAAGCCCAGTCAGCCTTCTGCAAACACTGACTGCAACACCACCAAACTGGATTGCACCTTTACACTTTGCAGGTAGAACAAAGGCTTTGCAGTTGCTTCCTTCCAGATCTTTCTGTGGGGAAATAATCTCTGCTTGGCCCTGATCCTGACCCTGCATTCCCTCCCATGAGAAGCGCCTGTGTCGTCATGACACATCCACAGGGGAGGCCTGGCCAAGGGGAGTCACAGGAGATGCATATTTCTCCTGAAGTCTCCTAAAATCGGGATTGTGACCCAGCTTGAATATGCAGTGGATGGAAAATGCCAGGTTACATCCCTCCACATCAAGTATAATTCAGTAGCATTAGTCCCCATCCTCCAAACTGGAGCAGTCCTGTGCGCAACAGCAGAATTCTGTGTGTGTGGATTCAGCTGGCTCCTGTGAAACCCTAATCACTTCACACAGGCTACAAAGCTGCTCCTTCTATTTGGTTAATGAATCCAAGCATAAAAGCAACATGTGGCAAACTAACCATGAAAGAAAAGCCTCATTAATGTATCATTCTAGAAGGACAATTATAAAGGTGTCATGAAGGGCAAACAGGAGGAATATATTTGCAGTAATTGTTCAGGAAGATGCTTACAAATTGAGGGAGTTTCTCAAATTTTAGTGCAGATGATTCCATGACCTTTGGAGATTCTTTATTGAAGTTTTCTAGGATGTTTTTGTGTTAGTTTTTTGGAGAGTCATCTGATCAGGAAACTGAGACTATAATTTGGTGTGGATGATAAATTAAGTTCTATAAACAAAGAATAGCAGACATGAATTTGCTCTCCTTATATTTGAGTTTTGCAAGCACACAGCCAAGAGTGCTGCCTACTTAAAGTGGATCTGTCTGCATTGGAGAAACCACCTACCCACAGTAAAACCCAAATATGCCATGGTGGGGCCCTTAGAGTTAATTAGAGATTTCATCTTGAAAAGGGTTTAGCATGCCCAAATCCTATTAACTTCTAAGAGAGCTGTGATTACTATGCCCCTTTTAAGATCATGACCCAATAATTTTAATTGTTGAAACATGCTTTATTTATTTTTATGGTAAATTGTCGTTGGTCCATTCATACAAATGTTTCCATGGCAGAAAACTCAATGAAATACAGGGAATATTCTCCTTGTATTCCCTTTCTTTGGAGGAGAGGTGCTGAGATCTGGGGTTGTTTAGCCTGGAGAGGAGAAAGCTCCAGGTAGACCTTAAAGACCCTTCCAGTACTTGAGCAGGGCTTAAAAAAAAAGACAGTGACTTTTTAAGTGGGCAGATAGTGACAGGACAAGGGAAACATCTTTAAACTGAACCAGGGTAGGTTTAGATGGGATATTGGGAAGCAATTCTTCCGTGTGAGTGTGGGGAGGCCCTGGCACAGGTTGCCCAGAGAAGCTGTGGCTGTCCCATCCCTGGAAGTGCCCAAGGCCAGGTAGGAGCAACCTGGGCTAGTGGAAGGTGTCCCTGCCCATGGCAGGGCGGTGGAACTGCATGAGCTTTAAGGTTCCTTTCAACCCAAGCCATTCTATGACTCCATGATATTAATTTTCCAGCCGCACTCCAGCTGGGACAACAGCACTATGCACATCCCTCCTGCAGTGTGGGATGGGCGTGGGGCGTGCAGTTGCTTCACACAGACATCTCGGGGATGTTTGAGAGAACCTCTTTGATATAAAAGCACAACTAACCTTCATTCTCTACCTGCGTGGGAATGATGAGGGTTAGATCTTCACAGAAGCAGCGAACTAAGGGATGTCTTCGCGTTCGCACCCGCGCTGGGAGGGAACTGCCGAACGCCTCCTTCAAACCCAAAACTCGGGTGAGAAGCGTGGGGGTTGCGACTTTCGCCGGGCCCAAAGGCGAG
>NW_021940744.1:675368-777358 GCF_001715985.3 Manacus vitellinus | reverse complement strand
CCCCGGCTCCTGCGGGGCAGCCGGGAGGGCTTCGCCGTGAGCCCGGAGGGAGATGAGTTATCCCAGCAAAGCTGGCCTGGAGCCTGGGAACATTCGCCGCCCGAGCATGTGTCCAAATCCACAGGCAGGGAGAACTCCGTCTGGGAGCGTGGGGCCGGTAAATCCCGGGCTTTGTGGGGGCTGGGTGGGTTGTGCCAGGGCTGGAGAGCAGGCAGGCTGGGTAGGTGCCGGTGGGCATTGAAAGGAGCATTGTTGCCAGGCTGTAGGCTGGAAGATGGATTCAAAGATGTATTCAGAAATCGCAGCATGGGGGCAGCTGTGGTGGTCAAATGGGGGTCGGGAAGGGGGAATTAGAGCAATCTGGGAACTGGTCAATCTGCCTTTGCAAGGGGACAAAGAAAAAAGTAATCTTTTAACCTGAGATAAGTGTTGGGAGGAACAGGAGTTGCTTGGAAGGCCCCAAAACAGGTTTTCTTTTGAAGTGTGGTAATGGTGTAAAATAAGAAATGGTGCTATAGGGCCTGATCCAAAGTTCACTGAAGTCTGTTGGGAGGCTCCTGTTAACTTAAAAAGTCAATAAGATTTAATTTTACTTTGTATAAAGGGGTGTGGGGAGGACCTCCATCCCCCCCCCCCCCGTCACGTCACTGAAGTGTCATTAAACAGATGCTTCTGTGTGTGCTTCAGGAACGTGGCTGGGATTGTGTTCAGGTACAGGGCTCTGCAGAACATCAGTGCCTGGTATTATCAGTGCACGGCTCTCTTTTACCTTTTTTTTTATCCTTTTGGATTGAAGATGCACAAAGAAAACAGTGCTGTCAGCCCAGATTTGGGGTGCCACGCTTGTGAATTACAAGTAGAATTACTGTGGAATTACAAGCTGGTGTGGGGTGGTGGGTAAATCCACACTCAGATGAGTGTAGATCCATGACTCTGCATTCGTTTGTATCAGTAGGAATTTTGCCAGTTTGGATTTCATTGTAGCACATGTGTATAAGAACAGATATTACCAGACGCCATGTGGCCTGTGATTCAGCTAAGCCCAGTGTTTATAAAACCTTGTGGGAGTCGTAAGTGCATTCCTGATCACCAAAGCAGAGTGGATTCTGACGTGCCTTTCTCACTGTACAAGTGTAAAATAAGTTTTGGGCTTTTTCTTTTTTAGGTCCTGTAGATAATTGGTTGGCCCTACAACTTTTTTTGTAAATTACTTCATCATTCTTGCTAAACTTAAGGACTCTGCAGTGTTGTGTGAAAGTATTCATGGGAACTTATTTTAAGGTAACTTAAAATATGCTAAGATTCTTATAAGAACATCACTCTCTTTTTAAGGGGATTGCACACAGAAACAAGGCATGGTTAAACTGGAAAATCTGTGGTTGAAAATGTCAGGCTTTATAAAATGAGAATGACTAAAATGCCACAGCCACTGGAAGGGAAGTTCTGAGGATGCTCTGAGTTGCTACAGAGAGTGAGAGGTACCTATAGGGTGGCAGTGATTCCTTGGAGAGGTTTAGTCCAGTTCACTTCAGCTCCCCTATAAGACTTTTCAGAGCCGAAGATGTTGAGGACACAAAGTACCCACCCAGAAGAAGCTCACATATGGTATCTGTCAAGTCTCCTGAGAACAAACAAAACCATGCAGTCCATTTCTGGAAGCATCTTGTGTTTCAGACAGAGTCCTTTCAACAGATGAATTCCAGGATTTACCTGTGTCCCTGTGTTACTGGGATAGCTTGGTGAGAAGGGCAGGGAAGTGGTGTTTGTCAAGGACTCCCATTTCTCCATTGCCACTTATATGCTACTTCAAAATTCTCTTAAGTCAGCATTTTAAAATGCCCAAATGTAGGTCTTAAGAATGAAAATTAAAAGCACGTATCATCTCTCAAGCTCCCATATGCTCTCTTTGCATAGCTTGAGGGCTGAAATTCAACAGTGGATTTCTCAGATGGATTTCCAGAGGGAAGCTTTATGAGTGACAGTAAAGATGGGTTAAGAGATAATGAGTTTGAAGCAGGCATTGAATTTTCTTTGTGCAGTCTGTATCAATTAATCTCAACCTTTGTTATCCTGATACTGAGCAAAATATGTACGCTGGGCAGCCTTGTGCTCCCTTCTTCCCTTTGGTCTTAATTATGACTTAATTCTGGACTTAATTCTGAAGACAGTAGCTGTCGTGGTGAGCAGCCTCGGAAGAACTTGCTGGCTACTAATGAGTTGAGCAGGACATCTGGCCTGGGGCCAGCTGGCACGTAGTGACCCGTGGCCTTTCAGTTAAACCCTTCCTTCCTTTCTTACTTCCCTCTACAGGAATCGGGAAGTTGCATCTGAACTGCCTCCTAGGCTGGTCCCTGGCGTGTCTTAACCCCAGCTGTCCTTGTCTTGGAGGATTGTAGGTCATTCCAGGTCATCCCAGGATTGTACTGATGACTTAGTGGTGGGAATTTCTGTGGAAAGCGCTCCGGTCTCTGTCCTGGCCCCGCTGAGCTTGTTGGGATGGACTTGACTGTAGGCATTCTGTGAGCCTTTGGAGCTGCCCATCCAGGTGGGAACAGCAACGGCTCCCAGCTTTAGCCACAGAACCCAGCTTCCCTCTGTGCTCCCCGAGCTGGTTCTGGTGTTGCCATGGAGGAGTAATGCTGGAGGTGACAGTCACCCCTTCTTGTGAAGGAGGAAAGGTCCCAGCTCTCCCCTGGGACTGGTCAGCTCAAAAATACGCAATGCTGTGAGAAACACACTGGTGCCCAGCAATGGGAGAGAGTCTTAAGAAGACATGGCTCTTGGACTCGAGACAATCTAATTTGTAACCAGGGAGGGTTCTTCTAATGGGCTCCTTGTGTGGCTGGGTGTGATCAGCAGGGTGGGCTGAGCCCAGCCCAGCCAAGCTGGGAAACTTGGGCATGTGGGGAAGGTGGACAGCATTGTTTGTGCTGGGGTTGGAGAGCTGTTAAGGGAGGGAAAATGATCTCTATCTTGGACAAAAATGACCCAGAAGTTACCTAGTCAGCATGTCCCAACCCTCTTGTGGGTGGGTTGAGGTTGGGTTTTTTTGTTCTGTACTTTATCAGTGCTGAGTGTGTTTGAGATCCGTTTGATTATAGGTGCAGAGTATTTGCTTGTTGGACAGGTTCACCTTGGCTGTAGTGGACAACCTAAAAGTCTGTTTGTTCAGCAGTTTATCACATTGCTTTACACTTTCCTTAGTCTTGGATTAAGTGGTGGTATAGCAAAGAAAGTTGTCTGTAATTTCATCTTTAAATACCTGCTATTTCATCATTGTGGGCCATCTGCTCCCATCTTTTACTAACCTGAGGATTGAATGCCTGCATAAATTGAATTGGTGCTTGAGAGCAGTAATTAGGTTCTTTTGTGCTTGAAAAAATCTGTGCTTGCTTTGGGGATCACAGTGTGCTTAGATTTCAGAAATGATAATGTAAAGGATAGTGAGATGGGTGGAAAGCTGGAATAAATCCCTGCTGAGAGATCAGTGGATATACTGTACCACAGCTCCAGGGAGTGAATGGTTTCAACTTAAAAGAGCTGGTTGTAGCTGAAAATAGAAGCTGATGAGATCAGTATAATAATTATACTTCATAATTACATATTATTAGTCTAGCTGATAATACTCTACCTGAGCATTTTCTTATTCTTCAACAGTTTATTTTTCAAATGTGAAAAATTCCACATAGAGGACAAACTTTAATGAGATGCAGGGATCATTTAAATCTTTAATGGCTGCAATTGCTCACAGGGAGGTGTTGGCTTTCAAATGCCCTGTGTTTTCTGTCCTTGTTTCCATTTGAGCAAGGAGGTCACTTTAATCTTCATGGTCACTATTAATCACTTAGGAATGCTGAAGTTCCAGTCTGCTGGCTTTGCCTCTCCTGATTCTGTCCACTGGTGTTTTGCATCTATTTCAGATGTGCTCACCTGCGCTGTGACTTCCACATGGCAATATTAAAACATAGGGTTTAGAAATTGAATTGACTTTTCATTTGGCTTGTTGTTTAAACCTGTGGGATTTAGTTTCTCATTAGTATTTGTAGGTATTTTAAATGTATTTATTATATAGTTTTAATAACAGTCATAGACTAAGTTGTGCTAAGAGAGGTTAGACTTGCACAGCCTTGGATTAAGCCTTATGATTAAGGTGATGTTCCCATTGTCCAAGATGTTGCAGAGAGTCTTTCTACCAGAGAACTTGCATTTAGATGACTACATCAAAAGAAAGAATGGGAGTAAATACTTCCAATTTCTACCTGGGGAAATTGGGGAAGAAAGGTTAAGTAACCTGTGCAAAATTCTTGAGTTTATCAAGACCAGAGATAGTATTCATAACTCGCATTGCTTGCTGCTTCTTACTTGTTGAGGCCACTTTTGCACTCAAGTGCAGTAAATTTGTGTAAGAAATGGAAAACCAGAGAATGCTAAAGAACTGTTCCCATCCCAACATCCACAATCGCAGGGTTTTTTTGTCCTTTGGGTCTCCCTCCCTCTTCTAACTCTTGGCAAACTGAAGCCAGTGATATCATGAAATGGTTCAGTAGAAACATTTGAAGGGAAACCAAAAATTACTGCCATGCCTTGCTGAGGTCTGCGTGGCAAGACATAACATTTCTCTGCAGAACTGCAAGGTTTTTAGCTGAAGTGTAGGTTAAAAGAGGCATCAACTCTGTGATGGCAACTGCTGAGTAGCAAGAGCTTCTTTGGTTTTTCCTGCTGTGCTCACACATTGATGCCTTTTTGATGCCATTAAAAAGCATCTTGTTGCATACTTTGTATTAGGGTCTACCAGACATCAAGGTGAATATTGGAATATTTCATGAAATGAATAAAAAGCCCCCCAGAGGTGCAGGGATTATACTGAAAAACTGATGTCGAAGTGTTTTTTAACCTGAGATAAGTGTTGAGAGGAACAGGAGTTGCTTAGAAGGCCTGTGAGATTATTGACCCTAATACATTGTGTGTGTTGGATCTATTTTTTTAATATCTGCATCCTGCATGCTCTGTGTCTCTGAAAATACAACCATTTATTTGGTCTGGTGTCTTTTGGCAACCACATTTTGAGATAGGTCTGTCCCTTGTGTCATTGTTTTCCTGGTGCCTTGTAGTGCAGTTGGTGTGTTTGGAGTTTGGAATCCCGTAAAATAATATGTTGCCACGAAGAAACAGCAGGACAGAGTTTGATAGCAGAATGATATGATAAACTTTTGCATGCTTTCAAAGGTCAAGGAGAACTAGTTTTCAAGATTTTTTGATGTGTACAAAGTAGGGATGAAAAGACCTCAAGGGGTCACCTAGTTTATTCCTGCCCAGGGCAGGATCCCACTTCATCCCCTGTTTGTCTATTGCCTGGATTTGGGATTCCTCATCCAGTTCAGGCTGCAGACTGTCCAGGCTGTGTGCTGGCATGTCCTCTGAAGAATCTTCAGGTGTGGGGGACGTGGAGGCAGCTGTGGGAATGTGTCAAAGGACCAGCTGCAACCAGTATTGGCTGTTAAGCACTGGTGTTAATTTATCCTTAAAAAAAAAAAAAGGCAATTTCACTTGTATGTTCCTGGCATACAAGCTATTTCAGCTTCTTATTTCTGGAAGCAGGGATCAGTTAGGTCTGATCCAGGGGAAGCAATTCCTGCTGTTGTTCTCTTATTAGAGAGGGAAAAAGAGCCTCTCCCCTTCCTCAGTGTTTCTCCAACTGGACTAATGCACGGATCTCCTAAGGACAGTTAACACTGGAAGGCACTTCCAAAGATTATCTGGTCCCTGGTCAAAGCAGGCTCAGGTGAAGGCTGCCCAGAACCATTTCAGTTCAAGTTTTTAATATCTCAGGGATGGAGACTCCTTGGGCAGCCTGCTCCAGTGAGACTGTTGCTGTCAAGGAGTGTCTTGGAAATTTGTATTGGCTGAGGGTGGCAGACATTTGGGATGAGCTGTTGTTCCAACAGCTTTTTCCCCCTTCTCTTTTGCATCTTTCTGTTAAATGGAGCATGTCTTCTTTTCAAAAAACTGCCTGATCACAGCTTATCAAATTCCTGAGGAATTCCAGGTGTCTGAGTGCAGCTGGAGAGGGGTCAGTCCCTGGGAGGTGTGGCAGGGGCCTTCCTGAGGAGAGAAGAACAGGGGTTCGCACTGAAACAGAGACCGAAGGGCTTTTTTGATCCTCTGTGTAAATTATCACACACCTGCAGTTATTTATTGGAGTCCCCTGGGACTGAAAGTCTTCACGTACTGGGTCAGAATTCTCTAAAAATGGGTCTGTGATACATGTGGTGTGCAGAACATCACCCACCACCAGCGCTCGCTGGCGGTCCTGGGAGACGCCCTGAAAGACCATATGGACTGCAGGACAGAGAGGACTGAGGTGATGTGGGGTGCTGTCTGTGAGAACCTGGAATTTCCTTCCTGTGGGATGATGTCTCAGGCTTGATATTATTTCAGTCTCTTTCTGTGCATCTCATTTCCTTTATTCTAGTGAAGCACAGTGTACACTGATGGTGCTCCTCGCCAGGGATGGATTACAGCTAAATGGGGCCCACATGCACCAAAGTTTCAGGGTAAAGAAAGATAGGAATAAAAAAAATCTTGGTGTTCTCTACAAGGTGGATTTTTGGCCCTCTTCTGCCAAAATGCCCAGCTCCTTCATACAAGCATGTGGCACTGCTGATAGGCTCATCAGTAAAGAAAAAAGGGATTTTTTTTTTCCTTTTTTTGTGTACAATTTGCTTCACTCAGTGCCTGAAGCCACTTTTCGAACATGAAATAATTGGTTTCGGTTATGTATGCAAGCACATGCATTTGTCTATATATCTGTACCTGGTGTCCTTGGATCAGAGCACTTTTATTACCATAAAATGACTCCAGTTTTCTTTCTGGAGAATTAACAGGGAACCTAACAACTACGTGGTGATTTTAAACCTTTTCCAGCTGACTAGGAATCTGGTATATGCTTTCAAATGGAGTTTAGTCACCAGAGTTTTCTGCAAACTGCTTTGGTTGTGACACTGTTTTGTAATGTAATGTGTTGATCCTCTTCTTCACAGATGTGGCACTGCTGAAAAATGGCCTAATTTTGTACCAGAGACTGAATTCACTACACAAGATTGGAATTATGTTCATACTCCTGCATATCTTTCTTGTTTTTCTTTGGGAGAGGTGATCACTTATTTGAGGTAGCCATAGAACATGCTACAAAATGAAATCTTATTCAGAAGTGAAGCCTGGTGTCTCTTCTGCTTTTATTCTGACCAACTGTTTACATGGTCAATATGTTTTTCCCCCTTACTGGCATGCAACCATCAGGTAAAACAGTGTGAATTTTTTGGATTGGGAATATGTTTTTGCCAAAGTCTGTCCTTGCTCCTTTTCCAGGGACTGTTAAAACGTGGGCACTGCTGGGGATCCCTGCATCAGTGTCATCCCTGATGCCTAAGTGGTTGTAATACATGGAATTAATAGGTTTCCAGCTGTTTGCCTTTTGTTCTGTCTGGGTGCACTGATAGGAGTCATACACCTCTTCTAAAGAGAAGCAGATCTTGATCTGGACCAGAACATGGATTAGGTTTGAGCCTGTCATCCCTGGAGTTCATGAGGATCTAAATTCATGCCGAAGCAGAAGATAGTGGGTGGCCATGTAAGCTACAGTGCCATGGTAGGGCTCATTTAAGCTCTTTCACATTAGTTTTGTAAAACTTAAGCTCCAATAGGGAATTGTTTATTTTTACTTTTCTTTTAAGCTTTTTTTTCCTGTAAGGAGGAGAAAAAAAATTTTTATTTATGTTTTTTCCCCCCTTTCCCCAGGCAGGGTACAGGCTTCCCTTTTTTTCTAAAAGGATTGTTTGCTTAGTGTTTTACTCTTTGATCTCTCTGCAGGGGAAAGGTTATGTGTGGCTGCAGCCTGGTTTGAATTTCACCCAGTGGCAAAACGAGGTTGCATTAACTGTGAAGTGTTAGTTTACATCCTGAAGCTGATAGCAGGTGCTTATCTCTTCAGTTAGCAGGTCAGAATCTTGGGTTTGCTACTGCCTCAACAGCGCTCTTAAAGCAGATGCTGCATTGTACCTTTGGGGGTTGAATGAGAATTGAAGGCTGTTTGAGTTATTTCCTCGGTATTTTCAATCGTGCTTGTCCTTACAAGGTACTTGGGAAAATTCAAGGTCAGGTTGGATGGGGTGCTGAGCAACCTGGTCTGGTTGAAGATATCCCTGCTCATTGCAGGGGTGTTCGACTGGGAGACCTTCAAAGGTCCCTTCTCACCCAAACCATTCTAGATTTGGAGGAAAAGGCTGTTTTCCAGCAGTCCCACTTTAAACTGCTAATCATGATGTGGAAGTTGAATATTAAACTCTGACAAATGCCTTTTTTTTTTTTCTTTAACTTCTGCCTGTTAGCTTGAATCCATGAATTATTCCCCACCAGACTTCAGCCAAGTAAACTTAAGCAAGTTCCTTTAGTAGGACTGCTGTGTCATTAGATAATCAAAAGCCTGCTTGTGGCAAATCCTACAAAGATGTTAACTAGGAAGCCTGAGCTTTAGACAGCCAGGAAAAGCTGTGAGAAACCTGTTCTGTTCCTACAGTTTATTTCTAGGAGGCAAAGAGGAACATGACCTATAAAGCTTTGCAGCGAGGCTCTTTCCACCAGTCATCAGCACTTCCCAGTTTATGTGAGGATGCAGGAATGTTATGTTGATATTGTGTCAAAAAAAACCCCAGAGTGTTTAAGAGAGATTAAAACCTCGTTGGAGAGGAGCCAGCGTGGTTTGATGTTTGCTGCAGAGAGGGGAGCAGGTGCACAGCACTGACCTTGGCTGTTCTCCCTTATCCCTGATGTGTGTGCAGTGTGGTCCTTGGCTGCTTCATCCTGCTGCCTGCCAACAGGGAAGGGACGTTTGGGGGTAGTTCTGTCTCCCAGCTGCAGCTCTGTGTGAGAATATAAACAAATGGTGCATCAGTGACCCAGCCCATGGAGAGGAGAGATGGAGGGCAGGCTGGGATGCTGATTTTGTCATGTCCCAGGGTGTTTATTTGCAGTGCTGGCTTAGGTGTGAAATCCCAGGATCCTGAGATTTAGCTGCAGATTTTCTACTCAGTGGAGTCGCAGCACTGGGATACTTATTAATGCTCTGAACTCCCCTTGAAGTTTATTGAGGGTGTGTTTTCACTCTTGAAAATTCTTCTTCATAAATGAAGTCAACAACTACATTCCTGTAATCTAACCAGAACTTGTAATTAACACCATAACCCGTAAAGACAATGACAAAAGTATTTAGAGCTCAGTGAAAAGCACAGCAGTTACATGCACAAGTCGCTACATTAGACTAGCAAAAATCTTAAAAAAGGGACTCAATGAAAGATGTGTCAACACAGGAACTGTATGATTAGGATAAAGACTTCTGGTTTTATTTTGGAAAACAGCAAAAACCATGCTATTTCTCTTTTCTGCAAACTGAGGGATTAAAGGAGTTCTGGTGTCCTGAGGAACTGCTGGCCTGCATTTTATTTCTCCTTAATTCTTGGCTAGAATTGGCTAGAGTTACCAGTGGGAGGAATAGCTTGGAGGTTAACTTTCGGGCTTTGAAATATGAATGTTCAAGGCCCTGTTTTACTGACAGGCATAAAAAGGTAGGAGAAGGAGTGGTGTGAGTGGGGGGGATCAAGATCGAATAATCCCTTGTATTATGGAAATGATCCCTTGCCTGCACAAGGGATTGAAGTGAAGTTGGGTCTTGGGAATGGTAAGACTTTGACAACTCCAGTTACTTCTGACCTTTGCAGATCCTACAGGTAGAGAAAAGGGGCTGATAATGGTAGAGGGTGTGTATTATGACCTTCTGTTTTTAGTGTGATGCCCCTGCATTAAACTGGTGTTCCTTAGTGGTTTGGGATTAGGAGTAAGATTTGGAAATCTGATTTTGTTGCTGGATTTTACATGGCTGGCAGAGTTGGGAAGAAGTTGATGTTTACTTGGGGGAATGGCATTTTTTTCTCTGTTAGTGTGCATAGGGAGTTTCTGGTAGTACTTTTACAGAGCACTATACTTTTAGTGCCTGGAACTCCATACTGTCTCTATTTTGGCTTGGTTTCAACCTCCTCAGCGCCTTCAGACGGAGGTGGGGTGTTGGTAGAGTTTAATTCCATCTGTTCTATCTTGCTGTATGGAGCAGCTTAGTTCAGAGTTGGGGTTTGGGAGTTTCAAGCTGCACAGACTCAGAGATGAGCTGGTTATTTGGGTCCTGGAGGTTTAGAAAAGCCAGTTGCTGATAGGGACCAAGCACTGCATGTGCTCTGTGCCTTTGGTGTCTGCTTTAACATAACCAGTTCTTGTAAACAAGTGAGGAACAGCAGAGTAGTAGCCCAGCACTGTGCTCATTTTTCCTAGTCTTGTGCCATTAGATTGCCTTGACTCACTCACATAAATCAGTTCCTGGATGCTGCTGGTGTTTGCTCCCAATGATACGTGCTGCTTCAGTAGGAAGCTCTGGATGGAGTTTCCATTTAGTTGTCCCTTAAGATGGGCTCCAGGGTTCTGGAGGAGCCTACCCAACCTCTTCTAAATAGGTTAGCAGAGAATAATAATTGCTTTTGGGTCTTTTGCCTCTTCAAATATTTTCTTCCTCCAGTTCTGGCTGTCAGAGACTTTGGTTAGACTCATTTTTCAAAACACTACTCTGAAATAAGTTCAATGTGTGTGACTGGAATATGAAAATGTCACTGCTGCTAAATACTTTCTCTTAATTTATGATTTATTTTAAAATTTTTTTTTTCTACTTGAAGCAGGGTTTAAATGCAAATTATCATTGTTAAGTCACTGAGTGGGCTTATGATAACATGTTTTATCACTCCTAACACACACTCACTTCCCCCTTCCCCGCTTTATTTCTCACACAAACAAGTTGTTGCTTCCACAAAAACTCTTGTCAATGAAATATTATTTCAGACTAGTGAGCTCATGCCTGTCTGCTGGCAGAGCTCTGCTCTGACTTCATACAAACGAAGGCTGCTGCCAGGATTTTTTGCCTAATACCTGAGCCTCCAAAGAAGCTCTGTTTCACGGAGCAAGAATCCAGCTGCTATCAGGGGTGCTTCCAGCAGCTTTGCCTACAGCATCACATCTGGCTTTTTGGACAAGTCTCTCTTTATGTAAGTGCTGCAGATATAAGGGGGAGGAATACATGTTCAGGGCTAGGCTGGGGCTAAGCAGGGGTTTCTTTTCTGCTCTGAACAAATCACAGTGCAATGATGTCAGTTGATTCTACCTGTGGAGAGCTTCAATCACCTTCAGGTTTGCTCTCTTGCTCTATTGCAAGGTGCACCCTTTGTTGCTGCATGTGGAGCATGTAGAAGATTTACACTCGGCATACCACAGAGATTTGCTTAGGAGAAACGTGGTTCAGGTCTCTCAATTATTTTTACCTCTCCAATAGAGTGAGATCTCAAAGGAAAAATAATTGTGTATTACATCTACAAGCAGTAATCTCCTGCCTGACAAACCTGTGACAGTCCAGAGATTAACAGAAACATCTGGTTCTAACAGTTTGGGCACGTAGCTGGACCAAACCTCCAGCCTTTCCTGCTCAGGAGGATGTATTTCTTCCAGGTCTACTGAACCAATAAAGGTATATTTCTTCCAGGTCTCTTGAACCAACAGTGCAGATAGAGCTATAGAGCTGCTGTCATAAAAGTTAAGAATATACTTGGAAGGAACCAAATAAAGAGGCAAACCCTCTAGATTTCAACTCATTAGATCTCTTACTGGGTTACGTGACCTGAAGAGGTTAATGAAACTCCTTAAAACAAAAGTTCTACCCAGCTACATCCACTGAGAAACTGGCAGATGTTTGAGAGCAGAATGATTTCTCAAAGGAGACAGAACTAGTCTCTGAGTTTTCCATGAACTGTCTTTATTTCATGTATTTAAGAAATCCCTCTAGTGGCCTGGTACTTCCACGACATGTCAGCTGTTTGCTTGCAGCTGATCTTGCTCATCAGTTGCTGCTGTTGTGTGGATTTCAATGGAGCTCTTGAGGGATTATTTGAAAGGCTGCACGAGAAGAGTCTGAGACAGTTTCAGTTGAAAATCAGAAAAAAAAAAAGAGGTAGTGGGGTTTTTGGGTTTATTTATGAGTGGCAAGCAGGTGATGCTAAAAATCTTTGAATTTGATACGGACACATTAAGTGATGCTTTAGATCAGATTAAATGATCTATTGGAATATAACTCCTAAGAAACCTAATATCTTCAGCAAATAAATTAAAATAAGCAATTAGATTTTAATTTGTCTGTGATACATCACATCTCTCTGTAAAACCCAAAGTCTCCAAAGACAGCCTGTGTTGTTTTACGTGGAGTGGGTGCATATTTTGTAATAATATATAAGCAGTTACTGCAAATTATCTGATATTCCCTGTGTAGTGCTAGGATTGTGGTTAGGCCAACATTTATCCCTGGCAGAGGGAGAGCCTGGGATTGGATTCCTGCACACTCAGCTGAGGGTTCATTGAAACTGGACTGTCACTTTTCTTCTCTGCTCCTTCACCCTTACCCCAGCAATGCCTTGTGGTGAGGTATTCCAAAAATTCAGTTCTGCAGCCTTTGAAATTGCCTTAAAGCCCCAGGGAGCTGAGCTGTCCAGGCGTGGGAATGCTGCTGGACAAGTGCTGTGATGCGTGAGGGCTGTTGGGGTCAGAGCATGTCCCCGAGGGGACAGACAAGCCTAGCACCTGCAGATTTGTTTGGGTTGGAAAACCCTTTATCTCAGGCACTTCATCCACTGGCAATGGAGATAGCTAAGCTGGGACTCTTTCCCATTGGAAAATTACATAGTTAGGAACCACCAAATAAAGGCACACATGTATTTTGTGGGGCTTCCAATTACCCAATTTACTACTGAAAGACCTTAATGCCTGTTTCCTCTATTTACATCCAGGCAGTGATGGGGGAAAAAACTACCTATCCTCAAACTGTGCA
This sequence comes from Manacus vitellinus, assembly GCF_001715985.3. Classification (NCBI taxonomy): domain Eukaryota; kingdom Metazoa; phylum Chordata; class Aves; order Passeriformes; family Pipridae; genus Manacus; species Manacus vitellinus. Next base: position 764,394 of record NW_021940744.1, on the reverse strand, counting down.
TTTGTGGTAGGATTAAACTTAAAAGAGTTAAAATAGATTGTGCCTTTGCATTCCTCTCCTCACCACACTTGCTGATGCAGCCTTCAGTGCTCGACTCTCCCTGAGATTTGCAACTTCCCAGTGATGCTCCCTGGAGTTTGCACCTCTCCAGTGATGCTCCCTGAGATTTATCCCTCTGCATTGATGCTCCCTGAAACCTGCGCAGACAGGACAGACCAGGAGAAGGGAGGACTGTGGTGATGTCTACTGCAGTGGAAGCAATTCCATGCTTTGTTTTGTCCCTTCGTTTCCATGATCTCATTTCTGTATTTGGGGATGAGAAATACACAGCATTACTTACAGAAGACTGCAGAGCCTTTAGCATACAAGATTAGAGGAATGTTAAGAACTCACTGTTTTTCTTTCTCTTCCCTTTAGAATTAAGTCAGCCATCAGCAGAGCACCAGTTTTCCATGACTTTTGAATCCAGATTCAGTCTTTTCCAAGAGAAAATGTGTTCCAACTCTGGCATCCATAGTATGTCTCGTGTGCACACAGTAGCCATGTGTGCAGCACATGTGTCTATGCCTTCCTTCACAGCAGAAGCCAAGTGTATTCCTGTATCCGTGAGTGAAACATGAGATCACAAATGGGAGAGATTCAGCTCCAGAAGTTTTCGCTAGCCCAAAGTATTTGTAATTTAAAGTAGAAGCGCTTCGCCTTTAATTTTTTTCCTTCTCTCTAGTACTAGTGCTTCACTGCTTTGAGACCCTAAACACTTGAAATCTATAACCCCATCTCCAAAAACCCAGTGCTTTTTTTTTAGTGCTGAAGACAAAGTGCTTGGATGGGAAGAGAGACTTCACAAGCCTGTGAGCTTGTGAGAGTTTCTGAATAGCAATACAGAGGAAAAGTTGTTCTTGAGATTGCCACGGCCACAAATTTACCACTAGTCTGACAAATACGCTGTGAATGTGCTAAGTAAACTCATCTACAAAAGCTGAATATCTGTAGTTTATTTCAGTATGTATTTTGGAAGGAGTGTTGACTTGTTTTATCATTCCCAACCCTGACACGCACTCTTTTTTGGGGACTTGTGGAAATCCAATAATCTCTTTGCTTTTGTTTCCCTTTCTGTAAAATGAAGTTATAATGCTGTCTCAGTGCAAGTTGAGACCTTTGCCATTTGCGTTTTGGGGGCCTCTGACCTCTCTGATTCATATCACCTAATTCACAGAGGTACATTGAAGACAAGTACACTTTGCAATTCAAAGGAAGAACACTAAAATCTGGTAGAAATTCAGAAGATGTTAATTCATAAATTGATTATTTCATGCTAGCAAAGTGGTGTTTGTTGTGTTTTTCCCCCGACACTCAGAATCCTCTCAGCATATGAGGTGGTGTCACCTTTTCAACTGTTTCTTCATTGGAAATATGATGAACAAAATTACATCCAGGAAAACTCTCTACTTCTATCTCTAAAGGTTGAATTTTTTTTTTCCCTATTTGGCTGCGGTGGTTGTTTTTCTATTCTCTTAATTATGTATAAAACGTTTTCAGTCTTTTACCAGCAACTATGACATAATCCGTTTATTTTGGGACACTGTACCATTCCATGCAATTCAGAGAACCTCTGTTTTCCAAGGCTACTGGCTACTTGAGGAAAATTGGGCCAAAATTATGAAGCCTCAAGTTCCATGCTGGCTTCAGCAAAATCTACTCTAAAATAACTCACTGATGACTGTAAGATTTAGTTTAGTGTCAGTAAAAGCAAAGTTTGGCATAAACACCTTTATGCCAAGTGAAACCTGTGCCATGAGAGGGTAATGGAACCTGCTGTGTTTGTGTGCTGTGAATTTGCTGTAGATGAGGAGAAATGCATGGTCTGATGTTGTTAAATACTGTGTGTTGTAGGTGTATATTGTAGATTCACAGGGATTATGCATTGTTTGGGTTATTAAACTGCATATTCTGAGAGGGAAGGGCTGGTTGTATCTTCAGCATTAACACTTTGGTTTTGCTTTTTTTGTTGCTGATTTCTTCATCCCACAATATGGGAGGTGAAATGACTGAGGAAGAGGTGCTGTGACAGCAGGAGGAAGGCCAGCTTGCCTGCGGGTTTGCTTGTGACCTAGTGCAGTGTCTGGATCCCTTGAGAAGTACGAGATGAAAAGTGTGGCAGCTCTCCTCCTTGTGAGGAATTTGTTACAGGCCCCTGGTTGACTTTTCTTGCTGTACCTCCTGGCTGTATTTTAAAACAAATTCTATGTTACCACTTTTCATCCCAAAAGTCACTGACTTGGTCATATAGAGGCTGTAGAAGAAGCAGTCAAGAAATTTACTTCTGTTTCTACTCCTCAGTGTCTGTACTAAATGTTATAAACACCTGGGATTTTATCGTTCCTATGCTTGCCCAGTTTTCCCGTAAGCACCCAGTAATTCACAGGCTGCCCAGGAGAGTAGCAGTGTTTATGATGTGCCTGTGCCAGCCTTGACTCTGTTATCTTGCACTGTAAGAGTAAACTGCAGATATTTTTAGTGTCCAAAGTTCTACGGGTTTCTAGGTACACAGATGGCTTATTGTGCTGCCTGCTGAGACTGTGCTGGGGATCCCGCAGTGAGGTTTTAGCTGGGGGTGTTGATTCTGGGGAGGGTGTTGGTACTGACCTTTTGAGCATGAGTGAAAGGGCAATGATGTTCTGTCAGCTGAGCATAAACCCATGTTTTTCCTGTGCTGCATAGCAAACTTTGACTTAGGTATGATAGTGTTGGGTTGTTTTAAGTTACCCTTCACAAGCAAACTCAAAATAACCCACAGACGTTTGCTGGTCACAATTTGAAATCTGCTGTTCTCAAGTCACTCTGAAGTTGAATTCCTTTGAAAAAGACTTGCTGACTTTGTCTGCTTCTGTAATCATAAAATCTCAGAATGGTTTGGGATGGAAGGGACCTTAAAAATCGTCTCATTCCACCCCCTGCCATGGGCAGGGACACCTTCCACTAGCCCAGGTTGCTCCAAGTCCCATCCAACCTGGCCTTGGATACTTCCAGGGATGGGGCAGTCACAGCTTCTCTGGGCAACACTGGTAAGTCTGGTACTGGGTACAACTCACCCATCTACCTGAGGGTGATCTTCTCTAGAAACAGGGATGCCCTTCCTGTCTGGGCTTAGATTTGTCTGTGTTCTGTATCATCCGCTCCTGGTGGGAGCACTGAGGATCATTGGGGTGGAAAGTTTCACATGCATAAGTAACGAGGAAAAACTTAATTAAATTACTGGAACTGCTTTTGCCTGTGCAAGGCAAGCCTGGAGCTCTCTCTCAGGGTCTAAACCTTTAAACTTGGCAAAAGCTCCTGCGTGAACTGTTGGTTTGACAGCGATGCTCTGCGCTTTGACGGCGGCGCTGGGATTTCTCCGTGTGTCTGTGATGATCCATTCATCTGGTACATTATCCTGCCACAGCCCTCTCCGTGCCCAGACAGTGAGCCCTTTCACGGAGGAGAAGTGCAGAGTCATATTTCTGAGTGCAAATTAGCCGGGGGATTTATTTGTAGTGTGGGCTCGGCCGAGCTAATTTCCCTCAGCAGCTCTGCCGCGAGTGAGCCGCACGGAGCTGGAGCAGGGAAGGTGTGAGGGGACACCCGTGTGTCCCCTGCCAGCAGACAGACGAGCAGAGGGCTGGCCCTCCTCTCCTGGGGGACAGGTTACACAGGGGGCCAAGAATCCTTCAGCCAAGTGCTGAGCGTCTTCCTTTTCTCTGTGGCTTTCATGATTACACACTTCCATAGGGTGGTGCAGCACAAATATAACACTTTGCACCAGGCTCATCATCCTACATGCCTCAGGAGTTTAGGAAAACATCCCAGCCCTCTGGGAGTTGTTGGGATGCTCCTCAGTGTTGAGGGTATTGCACTGGAAGACTCTGTGGTGGGGCTGCTGCAGTTGGGCAGTCCCAAGCTTGGGATGGTGGGCAAGTCCAGACTTTCTGCCTGCCTCTAACTCCCCTTTTCCAAGCCTCTGCGGGCAAGGACAGATTGCTTCTTCTGCTGGAATGGACATCTACCCACAGGGCAAACGTATGTCTGAGCTTTTCTCTAACTCTGTACAGCTCATGAGGGGCAGCACTGATCTCTGATCTCTGTGACCAGGGACAGGTCCCAGGGAATGGCTGGAGCTGTGCCAGGGCAGGGTCAGGTTGGATCTCAGGAAAAGGTTGCTCCCCCAGAGGGTGGTTGGGCACTGCCCAGGCTCCCCAGGGCAGTGGGCACAGCCCCAAGGCTGCCAGAGCTCCAGGAGTGTTTGGATAAGGCTCTCAGGGACAGGGTGGGGTTGCTGGGGTGTCTGTGCAGGGGTTGGATTGGACTCGATGGTCCTGATGAATCCCTTCCAACTCAGCATATTGTATGAGTTTAGGTGTTGATCAAAGGAACCTTCTTGGAGGTGGGCACAGAAAAGCACGAGGTCCTGCAGTCGGTGTACAGGTTTAGTGTGGAACACTGCAACATGCCTGCTGTCCAAAAGCCTACAGAGGTGGAATTTTTCAAGCTTTAATTCAGTGAATGTGTACCTGGACCCTCAAAGTCCAGACCTGCTGAGCTGGAAGATCTCTTCCACCATTGGTGCCACATTTTTACAGAAATCGCCACGCATACACCAAATGTTTTACTGCTGGGGTTTTCTTAGTGATGTCTCTGTGCACCTGAGTATGTAGGCAGGTAGCAGCCTGCTGGAGACAGGTCTGGAGGGCTTGCTGCTGTTGACAATCCTATTCAGCCTGCAGCAACAACTAAGGAATTCCTGGTCCATTGGAGAGGTGCAGGGTCTGGATGGAAATCAGCCCTAGATGTAGAGCTGACCTCAAACAGATGTGTTGGGGTGGCAGTCCTGTTGCAGGGTCTACATAGGGGCTTGTTGAAAGCCTTCTAACAAAAACTGTGAACTGTTGAACAGAATGAAGGGCTTTCCTCAACCACCAGGAGGCTGAGCTGTGATCTGAAGGTCTCTGCAAGTGAAAGAAATCTGCATGTTTTGGTCATCTTTGCATCAGGGTGTGTATAAAGATTGGAAGTTCCAGGGAGTCTGATGTGAAAATATGAAATACTCTTGATTTTCAGTGACTATTTAACTTTGTGCATGTCCTGCCCTCTGAACAGATCCGTTTTTCTCTATCCAGAGGCAAAATCTTTCTGGCTAGCCAAGCATCCTTTGCCACTTTGCTTGTAGGAAGAATAGTTTATGTCTTGTTCTTACATTTCTTTTGCAATTCTGTCTTATTTTGAAGCAGAACTCTCCTCCAAATGCTAAATTTGAGTTTCACCTCAGCAAACACTGGTACTGGCACACTCATTGAGTTGTTCTTCTGGCGTATTCTGGTTTGAGATGCAAATTATTTTTGATTTCTGATGGCCTCAAAGAAAAACTGGCTGAAAACCTTTGGGAAGAATGGCTTTATTGTTGCATATCAGCAAAGTTTTCACATGAAAGGGTCAATTGTTGTGTAAAACTCACTCTGGGATCACACAAAACTTCCTGCTTGTTTCCAGATCACAGAGCAGATTCTCGATGGGTAAAAAAAACGTTCTCCTTTGCTCCAGAATTAGCTTGGTGTGTTTCTTACTGCTGCTTGAACTCTTCCACATTAATGACATTAATTAAAATATTCTGGTTTCGTTCTCTAATTTTTTATGTTGTTTCTGTCAGCCAACACTGGACAAGAGATGACAAATCACTTTTATTTGTAGCAATTTAATTATACAGTATTTGGATTCCAACAAGAAGTGTTTCTATGTGTGTTGAAATGACTTTGATTAAGTTTTGTAAGATGTGTTTAGAATGCAAATCAATTCATAATGAAAAGGAAGTCATATTTCATATTTTAAGTCAAGTTCCTAGAAATGTCTTGCCTGGGAGAGTACACTTTGGAAGAATGGAGCATACCAGTCTCAACCACATAACTTGGTTATGTTCAGCTAATCCTGTTCTCTCCAGTTTGCTGTAATCTAAAATAAGCATTCCTTTATTTTTTGCCTGCTTCAGAGGAAAAGAAGTCTGTCAACCCTGTAGCAGAATACAGTTCATCAGCAAAAGACAGGAAAGGAAGTGAGGTTCAGGGGAAAGTGGGGAGGTAAAGAAAGATGTAGAGAGGTATTTGTTTTTCTTTCCTGGTATGTTGCAAAACCTACTTTTACATTCTGAAAATCTCAATATTATGTATGTATAGAAAAGGGGGAATGGCTTCAAACTGACAGAGGGCAGGTTAGATTGGATGTACAGATGAAATTCTTGGCTGTGAGGGTGGGGAGGCCCTGGCACAGGTTGCCCAGAGCAGCTGTGGCTGCCCCATCCCTGGAAGTGTCCAAGGCCAGGTTGGACGGGGCTTGGAGCAGCCTGGGCTAGTGGGAGGTGTCCCTGCCCATGGCAGGGGGTGGATGAGATGAGTTTAAGGTCCCTTCCAACCCAAACCTTTCAGTGGTTCTGTCATTTTATGATTCTGTGTAGAACTGGTGAAAGCTCTTGTTGGGTGGTGTGGGGCAGGGAGGCAAGCACTGGATGCTTATTGGTACTTGTAAGGCATAGTTCTAACTTTTTTGGGAAAAAAATAAATCATAAATAAAAAAAGAAAGCTAATGAGTGGAAGGACTGGATTCTGTCTTGCCCTTCCTACTGGGTGTCTGGTGGATCAATCATCAGTCTTCTTCCCAGGCGAAGCAGGCTGTGAAGGCTTGCACTCTTCTTGCTGCAGGTTTGGTACAGAGACTGAGAGCTTTTCAGATATTTCTATTTTGGGGGACCTCTGGTAAGGTGGTGTGGGCCCATATGCAATGTACCCATTCAAAAATCAGTGGTCGTGAGCACCTAAATGTAAGCAGATTCTGCCCTTTAAAACTTATCCATTTTTTGTTACCACAACCAAGAATATTTCTAAATGCCAGTGTTCCTTCCCAATGGCTTACACACTTCCATTAATCTGGAACAGCTGCATCAGCTGGTGTCTGATTTAGCACTGGTGGGAAGAAGCTAGCCCTTCAGAAATTATAGAACTGTTACAGTTAATTCCTTGTTTGAACAAATGGATTTCAGAGGCTCGTCACAACCCTGATCCTGCACGTATGGGATTTCCTGAGCTTTCCTTAGGGGACTTGTTCCTTTGAACCAAAGTCTGTGTGGAAATACTCACAAGATGCAGATTTCTTTTTTTGTTAAAGCTTTGCAGCAGGGTGACCACGGGATAAACTAAAACAAGGCAAAAAGAACTTGGGATTGAAGCAACAGGCACCTCTTTTACGTTGCAAGAGACTTCCCCTTGCACAAATGCCAGAGAAGCTGTTACGCAGGTTTTTGACTGTTAGCAGGAGGGAACCATAAGGGTCAATTTAGATTAGATACAAGGAAGAAGTTTTTTACAAGGAGGGTGTTAAAACACTGGTGCAGGTTGCCCAGAGAAGCTGTGGCTGCCCCTGGATCCCTGGGAGTGCCCAAGGCCAGGTTGGATGGGGCTTGGAGCAACCTGGGCTGGTGGAAGGTGTCCCTGCCCATGGCAGGGGGTTGGAATAAGATGAGCTTTAAGGTCCCTTCCAACTCAAACCATTGTAGGATTCCATGATTCTGTCTGGGGGAGTGAGGGACGAGAAAGTGAGGGATTTCTTGTGGTGCAGGGAAAGAGCAAAGATCCTGACGTGTCCAAAAGTATGTACACACATCTGTGAATCATTCTCTCTCTCTTGGATGTGGAACATCATTGGAAGTTTTAGAATCAGTGCTGCTGCCAGCAAAATCCATTATCCACAGCTGCTGAAGGGCAGGGAGAAGGAGTTAGAGGGGAGCCCTATGTGTTGCATTTCTGTGCTGTGAGATCCTGTTCTTGTACAGCTGCCCAGCCCAGAGAGTATCTCTGCTCGTGTTACTGGTTCCATGCTCCCACGCAGCTCCCTGCCACTGGTCTGGGCTCAGATGTCTTGGGGACCCAGTTCAAATGATTAAAAACCAAATGAAGGTACTTCCAAAAGTCTGTCTTTAATTAAGGAAACCCTAGAAAAAAATGCCAAGTCCCTACGAAGCCAAAAAGTCTTATACATATGTTAGGATTTTGGCAACTTGTTTAAATGCTTAAACAGTTCTTTGAACTTGGGCTGAATGTTCAGGCTCTATTAATGAAGTGTGCAAGCAAAATTGTGATATTTTGACATTGTGTGATTTAGAGGCTTTAGGTCTATCCAGAGTCTCTGGACTACATTGTTGGGAGCTGACTCAGTGGTGTCTCATGACGTGGTATCCCTGATGCTGTTGATACTTGAGAGATTTGAGGTATCAAGTCATGGATTAATAGACACAAGATAGGGCTGGCAGAGCAGGAAAAGAAAATTGTTTATTGGCTGGGTCTCCTCAGTGCTGGATGAGGAAGAGCCATATCTGCCTGTTGGTGGGGAATGCTTGGAAAGATACAGGGAACTCTGCTTGGTTTGCTGCTTTTTTGGAAAGATCCTGAGCAAGAGAATATGAAGTAGTTGACAGCAACAACTCCATTTGGAGTCATATAATAGACTCCTCAAATGGTTTGGGTTGGAAGAGACCTTAAAGATCAACCTGTTCCAACTCCTTGCCATGGGCAGGGACACTGTCCACTAGACCAGGTTGCTCCAAGTCCTGTCCAGCCTGGCCTTGAACACTTCCAGGGACTTCATCACTTGCTCCTCTGTGGTAAAGACAGACGTTTTCACAGCTGAAATGAAATCCCTCTCACTGGGCTTCAGAAGTGTTTTGCCTCTGTCTTGTTTTAAGTTTTTTCCCTCCCCTTTAGGATCCATCCCTTCTCCTGGCTGCACTGTTTTCTAGTCGAGGTAGTTAGTCTCTGGTTCACAGTGGAAACTGCCACTTCAGTGAGTTTTATATTTTGAATTGGTTTTCTAAGCCTGGCAGCATTCAGACAAAAAAGTCAGGGAGAAATTACTCCCTGTTACTTTATTTACCGCTTGTTTTGGGAAATCTAAATCCAAATTTGTGTTTGACTCATATTAGGACTCCATCACTGGACTCTGCTTTTTCAGTTGTTTTTGGCAGGGCTGAGCTCACACCCAGAATGAGCACAGTCATCGGTCAGGGCAGCCTGGGTGACACACCTCAGCTCTCCTCAGGCCATGGAGCTCTCAGGGCTGCCTGAAGGAACTGGAAGCTGAAGGCTATTGCTGCAGGGTCTGAACAATTCTGAGGTTAAAATTCACATCCTGTGCTCCATTCATCAAATGTCATTAGTGCTGTGGTAAAAACCATGCGTAACTTGTTAGTTATGGTTAGGGCTGCATGAAGTGGTGTGGATTTTCTAATGCTGGGGGGTTTGAAATCCTTGGTGTTTTCCCTGAGCATCAGGGAACCCCCCATTTAGTGCCTGGTTGCTGCTGGCTCAAGGCTGAAAATGGTCAGGAAGATACCGAGTCCTGCTCTGAGGGCTGAACTTTGTTCTTGAATATTTGGGCACCTCTGTTAGCACAAGTTCTGGAACACAGCACACAGAAATGTGCTTCCTCCATCACTGTGTTTTGAGCCTCTCTCTGAATGCTTTATTGTTGCTCAGCTCTGTGGAAAATGGCCAAGGGGACCTACTGGTGCTTTTGTCACCAGTTTCTGTGTTACAGTTGTTAGGAGTGATCTACTAATAGGCTTTCCATTGACTTTGGGCTTTGCTTTGGATGAGACCCTGTGGGTTTAGGGCATGTGGCCAACCTATGGCTCTTGCTTCAATGAAACTCAGTATTGGACTACATCCCATAGCAAACCTTGTGGGTGAATTGGATCCCTGGTTGCAGGCAGAGAGGAACCAAGGGAGACGGCTAAAACGAATATCCCTGGGGTTCCCTGGGACTTGGTTACATGCTCAACTCAGTTCTACAGTATGTGGAAGCAGCAGGAGCCCTGGAAAGCCACAGGCAGCCTCTTCATGTGAGCCATTTTCAATGCAACCCCAACCACCAGCAGCATCCTGAGCATTGTCATCCTTCCTGTGTTCTCAGCGGGGTGATGGGAAGGGCCCTCTTGAACCTGGGTGTCTGAGTTCCTCAACACCTTTCTCAAGCCCAGCAGTCTTCAAAACACTGTCAGAAAGGGAAAGGATCCTCCTTAGAGCTTTTGTTTTTGAAAGCTGGCTGCCTCCACTCCTAACTTTGCAGCACACACATCTTGAAGGTGGACTACTGATCCCTGTTTGAAGCTGTCCCTCCCACCCCATTTACTCAAGAGAAGAGGTGGTAAATGTTGAATTTGGTAGGAAAATTACTGCAGGGCCCTCTGGCTGTGGAGTTTCCCACAATTTGTGTCACAGAATGACCCATATTCTGACAAGCCGGCAGCACACAGGGTGGGTTTTGTCCTCTAGTATTTTTCCTAAACAGAGGTGAAGGTAAAAATTTTCTTCTCTGACCCAGTGCCTGAGGTAAATAAACTGCAAATAGCTTGGGAGAGCAGGCTGGAGTGTGAAGAAGTGAGAAAGGAGCATTGTTACTTTTATTTGTATTTTTAGTTCCTTTTTTGGAGAGGAAAAGAGAACAACCATCAAAGTTTAAATTAGCTCCTCCTTGCAAACATAGGTTGAGGAGACATTATCAAGCTAAAATTAGGAGCAGTTTGTAAAAGGACCTGTTTTCCTCATGTGCTGCTACTCACATTACTTAGTTAAAACAGTAGGTGCTTAATGTCGTGTTTTACTTTTCCTCTATTCATGATCCGTGAGTTTTTTGGGAGGGGGTGCTTTTGCTGAGTGTGGACAATGAGGGCTTGTGTCCATGATATGACTACTGGTTAAAGCCAAAGTAAATACTGCAGTGGTGATAGTTATGCTGACAAAAGCCCCTATATGAACATTCCCCCTCAAACTTTTCAAAAATTTAACTTGTGTTTATGGTAAATGGGTTTAAATCCAAGTGGAAAAAGCTGCCATGTTATAGGAACAGGAGTGTCCATATGGAGATGTGTTCCGGTTTATTTATTAAACTTTCTTTTCAGAAAAACTTGGCAGGAATTTGAATTTTTTTTTCCTTGTCACTCCATTTTTTCCAGGTTGTATTGCACAGGCTTTAGATTGTAAATCTTGCAGGGGACCTTTTTTATCTAATTAAATTCTGGATGTTGTTAGTCAGCTCTTGAAAATGAAGTTGCCTCCTTTTTAGTGCAACCATCATGGATGTAATCTGTCTCTTTTGAGAGAAACCAACTGTTTCAGTCTTCTCCCCCAGTCACTGGTTGCAGGCAGAGTGCGTTGGCTTTGAGAGGTGCCTGCAGGGAAACTCTTGTGCTTCAGCACATCTTGCACCTAGGAAGGAAAGAACCTTTGGCAGTGATTCAGGGTATGTTTAATCACATCTGAAACACCACGTCTGGTTCTGAGCCCCCTTGGTGAAGAAGGATGTTAACAAACATGAGCGAATCCAGCAGAGAGCCATGAAGATGGTGAAACGTTTGGGAATGATGGGAAATACTTGTGCTCCTCCAGCCACCTCTCCTCTCCTCTTCCTGTGCTCTTGCACTAGACACATCTTCTCGAAGCTCCTGCTGCTTCTTGTCTGCACAAATGTTTCCAACTGATGCTCTCAAAAACCATGATTTGAACCTGATGCCAGGTAGATATCAGTAGTGCTGATAGGCTCTCACTCAAATAATAGTGCTGTGCTCACCAACCTGCTTCCAAAAAATGCACCAAAAATCTAGGCACTGCCTTAGCCTAAGGGCCATGCTGGTGTCTGAGTGAGCTGAGCCGAGCTGGGTTGCAGGGATCCACTCTCCTTTCCCTATCAAGTGCAGATCATGGACCAGTAAGGATCAGAGGATGTAGTAAAAACAGTTTTCCAGGACAGGCAAGAGAGGAGAGGTGATAACATCTCTTACGAATGTACTCTCACCATCAAACTGACTCACAGGACATACAGAGGAGACACATTGAGGTCCCACAAAGTGTCTGTTATAGAAGTGTTTATAATGTGGAGTGTCCTGATGTGCCTCTCATGGCTCGAGGAGCTCTGGCTGCCAGTGAGAAGTCCTGCTTGCATTTTTATATGCCTGTTTTTCTTGTGCAGGGGTTGTCATTAAACAAAAAAAGAGGAAAATAAGTATGTGCCTGTTTTTCCATACAGTGCTATTGCAAACACCAAAGGTGCCTGGTTTTTTTCCTGAGAGGAAAGGTGGGCTGGTTCAGATACTACGATAGGAGTCAGTGCTGATTTTGTTTGACCTTAAATTAATTATTCTGGAATTAATAGTGGTAATTGCTTTGGGAATGGCTAGGGTTATTTTTTTGGGTTTGGTTTTTGTTATTTTTTTGGTTGGGTTGGTTTTTGAGGCTTAAAGCTGGGAAAAACAAAGGTTTGCCAAATTGCTAGTCATAGGGCTTGTTTCATCCAGGGCAGAACAAACTTTATTGCCTTTGAGAACTTTTGGGCTTAGAATTGCTGCTGGGTGGATATTACTGGAGAAAGCAGTCTGTCCTTTGTGCCAGAGCCTTGTCTCACCAATGTCTTCGAAAGGTCTGCTGAAATGTGAATTTACCTTCTGTGTATCACCATTGCAGCCTGGGTAGTAAAATCATGGACTCATGGAACAGTTTGGGTTGGAAAATGCCATTTTTCTTCTAGCAGATTCCTTGTGAGTAGATCTGGAGGTTGCTTTAGCCTCCCATTCACGTGTTTCACTTCTGGCTGGAGGACGTTAGCTGTTGGGGTCTTCCAGGGGGAATTTTGTCAAGGGCCTGTTGTCTTACCAGGAGCAGGATGGAGAACTCCAGGTGTGATGGGAAGAGCAACCTTCAGTCCCCTTGTTGTGCCTCGGGAAGCAAAGAAGGTCTTGTTGTAACTTTGCCAACCACTTTAAAGCTTCTTCTGCCAGTCAGAGTTTTGGGCTTCATGAAGCAACTCTGAGCGATTGAGGAACTGCCTTCCATCACGTTAATAATTTTCTCTGAGGTTGAATGGCTCAACGTTTTTACATTGTCAAGGAAGTTTGTGTTTCGTTTGTGAGCTCTGGATTTGGATTTCCTGTGCACATCCCTGCAAACAGCTCCCCATCTAATACATTTTGGGCTTGTGTGTGCATAAAGTTGTAGAGGGATCCCCTGGCTGAGATGGGACCAACCAACATAAAACTGGGATTAATTTGACATGAAGGCAGCTGAAGCTTCCCCTTTCCCTCCCCAGACTGTAGCAAATCCCTTCATGTGTCCCCAGTGAGCTTAGAAGGACTGGGATGAGGTTTGCTGAGGGGGAAGAGGCATGTGGACCCGAGTCTATGGGAGCTGTGTGCTTACTTTAAGGTTTTGCAGGATCCTTAAGGTTAGTCTGGACCTGGCAAAGAGTATGTTGTGGGATGAGCTATGATGTTCATCAGGGTGGCCACCATCATCTTTGCTTTGTTTGTGTGCGGCCTAATTGCAGTGTGGTCCTACTGTATAGCAAGACCTTCTTGGTGCCACTGCAGCTCCAGTGATGACCATGAACATAAAGCCATTTTCACAATTCTCTGGTATTTTAGGAATTCTGGAGCTGTTGTTTGCTGACTGTGCAGCTGGAGCGTGGGAGGAGAGCAGAACACCGTGGTGGGTGTGGGAGGCCAAGGAAGTATGTGAAAAGGGGCTCAAGGGGATGAACTTCATCCCAAAAATATATGGAGCAAGTTGGACTTATACCAAGTCAGCACTACGACTAGTTTAGTCCAGTTTGAACATCATTGCAGACTAGATCTACAGTGCAGTCTGACCCAGGGTCTTGATCAAAAGCAATGACTAAGCCCGGCTTTGCTCTGTCACAGGAGAGCAGTTAATGACACAGGAACCAGCCTCTCTTCATTTGCTGAACTCTCATTATTTATTGTTTCAATAGACAGGAATAAATAAATATTCAACAAATAGTCTTCCTGGCCTTAAGTGATTATGGTGTTCTGATTATAAATAAACTGAAAATCTGAATTCTTGATTCTTTTTTAATTTAAAGCAGGCTAAACCTCATGGGAATTATATCTTCCAGTGGTTTGAACTAAAAAGGGTTCATGCCCTGGTTTTCATCTATAGGATAATACACTGACTTGGAGTGGAGGTATTTTCCTGATAAGGCTTTGGAATAGCTCTGGGGTTTAGGATGAACTCCCTTTGTCCCTTCCGTGTGCCCTCACCTGACTGTAGGTAGCTCTGGATTGAAGCAGGGTGGAGGATGCTCTTGGAAGTGCCTTTGTGTCTTTGGAGCTGGAGGATGCAACAGGAAATCTATAGCACTTGAGGGGGCTTCCAGCACCCTCCCCTGAGGGATGTCTTCCACACTATCTTTAAAGTCTCTGTGGGATCTCTTAGGAGTATTTATGCTCCCAGAGGAATATGAAGGGATTACAAATTCCCAGTGGAGCCTACTGAGCTGTGCTCTGCTGTGGGGCTGTGCTGTCCTGCCTTCCGCCCAGGAAAAACGAGCAGCCCTTTCACTGGTGGGAATTTGTTGTGGAATCTGCCATGGCCGTGTGAGTGACCAGGGGTTGGGTGTGCAAAGCCCTGGTCCCAGGGAAAGGCGTGCTGGGGAGGAGCAGCTGGGATGTGACTTGGCCTGCTCACCCTGGGACCTGAAGCCTTGAGGATCCCAGGCAGAGAGGAGCCTGTGGCTCCTTTGGGAACGTTTCCACGTGGTTGCTGTCGGAGTTGTGGATCTGTGCCTCCTGTTCCAGTCTGTGCAGCTCTGCTGCTCAGCCCTGAGGAAAAAACATTCCCTCCTCTATCAGCACGTTTCAGTTATTAACCTGTTCTTATCTCAACCCACAGGTTTTTTACCTTCCCCAATTCTCCTCCCCATCTCACAGGGCAAGTGGGACTGAGAGCTTAGTTGTCAGCTGGGCTTGAACCACAACATCCTGTCTTGTTTTTTCCAGTGATAAAACAGGGATTTAGGCGAAGGACTTAAGTCTTGTGTTAACATGCTTCCTTTGCCCCTGCTTTCCCAGGGCAGCCACTGACCACAATGTTGACAACACCACAGCAATCCTCAGGGAGTGGCTGAAGAACGTGCAGCACCTCTACCACGATGTGGAGTGGAGACCAATGGAGGAACCCCAGTGAGTACCACAGCGAGGGGCTCACCTGGTTTGCTGTTTCCAAAGCAGGAGTTGTACTAGATGTCCAAGCATTAAAATGTGGATTATTTATTTTGTGAGGTCTGTCCCATTAAAATTGTGTTCTTATGAAGAAAAGGTAAGGTAAGGTCTCTGTGAAGAGGTCTCTGACTTCAGTAAAGCAGCTCATGCAAATCTTCGAAGAAAGCATTTTCCATTCAGTTATTTAGCATCTGCAGCTGCTCTCTTTGCGTGGTAAACAAGCCACATCAAGAGCTACAGGGAATTTAAACTATCATGCTTTATTTGCAAGGAAGCAGAGAAATCGTAGCCTGTTCCTGTAATATGTATGAAAGCTCTGAGACATCAACTATTCAGTAAGTGCTGAGCCAGAGAACTAGATTTAATTCAGTATATTATGCCTTTGCATGATTTGCAGGAGCATTGCTTTGAAATATGATGTGTTGGGGTTTTATTGCTTTAATTTTTATTTATTTTTAAGATCAGCTGTTCCTGGTTTTATTCTGTTTTCTATTTCTTCCATCAAGGAAAATTACATCAGTTTCCCCTTCCTTTAGGCTTGCTTTTATTTTCAAGGTCCTCAGTGCAGTGGTTGGGTATTTGTGGTATAAATCCACAGGGAATACGGGGTTTATTGACATTTTTAATCCTTTCATTGGAATTGAGTTCTCTTCCTGTGAAACTTGGCTTTTTTAATTTCTGCCAAAAGCTTTTGAAATTCTTAGCTCCTTCCCTGGCTTATAGAGGTGCTGTTTCAAAGTCCTGTGTTTTTATTCCACGTAGGGATCTATTCCCAAGTTTCCCTACATCTTTGTTACAAAGCCTTTGTTTTTGGACCTGACCCTGGGAACAGAGCCACGCACACAACTGTGGTGATGCGATGGGGCTCCTGGGGCTGGGTGTTGGGTGTTTGGAGACTTGAGAGCTGTTCCTGGGATGTGTTAACAGTTCCTAATAATGCCCAGACCCCGATGGAATCCGGATTGCCTTCCTCTTCACATCTCAGCTTTGTTGACTCTGCAGGGCTGAAGGGAGCTGGATTTGCAGCCCAGAGGGCAGATGAGTTTCTACCAGAGGGTCAGACAGGGTAAATCAGCTGCAGTTCATTTTGGGGGGTACCCTCTGCCGAAGGAGTTTCTGGATTGGATGGTGCTGCTTTGCTGGGTTGTCAGGAAACACTGTGGCACTGCTTGTTCCCTGGTGCCCTCTGTGCTCATGCCAGCACAGAACTTGGAATCATTCTCCCTCAAAACCTCTCCTGGGTTGCCTGAGGTGACTCAACGCTGTTTTCCTTTCGGCATGAAGGCATCAAGGGAACTCTCTCTCTCTCTCTGTTTTTTTTTGACTGGTGTAATAAGGCCCAGACATGTTTTGCAGTCAATTTTTTTTCCTTTTCTAGATCTTACCCAGAAGAAATTGGTCCAAAACATTGGCCAAGCTCCCGATTCACTCACGTGATGAAGCTGCGCCAGGCTGCCCTGCGTGCTGCACGGGAGAAGTGGTCAGACTACATCCTGGTAAATACAGGCTTTGACTTATTAACTGCCTTCAGGCAAAAGCTTTTCAGGTGGTCACTTGGATACTGGGGACTGTCAAAAAGTTTTCTCTGCATCTAAAGACAAGTGGAGATGCTGTGGGTCATTTCTTGATCTTGTGAGCCAGAGACTTTGCAGCTGTGGAGGTGAGTCCTGGGGTAAGCTCAGGGCTTTCTCCATGGGCATCAGAATTGAACATAGTCCTGGTGGTGGGAGGTACCTGCAAGGGTCCCCCAGATTGAAACCCACCTGATGAAATGTAAGGGAATAGTTTTGCAGAGCAACTGTGGGAAGATGCTGCTCTTGGTCTCTGCAGTAGCAGTTAATGGGGATGTTCCCACAGCCCCCAAGCAAGGTGAGGGTGTGAGGCCAGTTTGAGTCGTTCTTGATCCTTTTCACAGAATAAACTTGTCCTGAATTTTCAGCTATGCTGTTTTCCCTTTCAGCTCCCTTGTCCCTGTGCTGGTGTAACGTTGTGTGGAGTCAGGGAAGCTCCACATCTTCTCTCATCTCACTGCGTGTCCCAGGGGCAGCTGCCCCTGGGCTTGCTGGTACCAGCAGTGTGCCCTATGAAGCCAAACCCACCAGCTCACTGTTAGGGGTTTGTTTTTTTTGCCAGCTATTGACTCATAGAATCGTATAGGTTGGAAAAGATCTCTAAGGTCATTGAATCCAACCATTAAACCAGCACTGCCAAGGCCACATCCACATGGCTTTTAAATTCCTCCAGGGATGGTGACTCTGCTGTTCCCCTGGGCAGCCTGTGCCAATGCTGGACAACTCTTTATGGGAAGAAATTTTCTCCAGTATCAAACCTAAACCTCCCCTGGTGCAACTTGAGGCTGTTCCCTCTCCTCCCGTCCCTTGTTCCCTGGGAGCAGAGCCTGAATCCCCCCCCCAGCTCCCCCCTCCTGTCAGGGGGTTGCAGAGCCAGAAGGTCCCCCCTGAGCCTCCTTTTCTCCAGGCTGAGCCCCCCCAACTCCCTCAGCCACTCCTGCTGCTCCAGCCCCTTCCCAGCTCTGTTCCCTTCCCTGCCCACGCTCCAGCCCCTCAAAGTCTTTCTTGTCATGAGGGGCCCAAAACTCAGGATTTGAGGTGCCACACCAGTGCCCAGCTCAGGGGGACAGTCACTGCCCTGGGCCACACTGTTGCTGATCACGTGCCTCTGGCTGCCTCCTTCCCAAGGAAGTGTCAGGGGAAGCATATCATTTCATCTGTTAACGAATGTCTTCTTCTCTTCCTCCTCTAGTTTGTTGATGCAGATAATTTACTGACCAACCCACAAACCCTGAACCTGTTGATAGCAGAAAACAAGACACTGGTGGCACCAATGCTTGAATCTCGCTCCCTCTACTCCAACTTCTGGTGTGGCATCACCCCCCAGGCAAGTGACCTCATGAAGGGTGTTAGGTGACTGTGTGAGCTGTGTTCTCAAAGGCTTCCTGCCCTGTATCTGTGGAGCAATGGGCATTTTTTTTTCTGTTCTGTGGACTTTCCCATCTGCTTCTGTAGTGTCCTCCTGATCAGAAGCTACTGCAGCTCTGAGGTGTACAAGGATGGTATTGACATGTGATGCAATCCCACTAACTACACAAAAAATACTGATATGCAGACCAGAATTTTTTTAAAGTGGTTCCATGTGTTTCTGTAATGGCCTTAAAAACTCTTGGTGCATAATTTTGGGCTAGTTTTCCTGTATAGTGATGCTAATCCGAGAGGAGTTTGCTTTTCTTTCCACAGCTCTCTTGTGTATGTTATTTTTCTCACTTATAAACAGATATAGTTTAAAAACACCCTTTACCTTGTTGGGAGTGTGTGTGCTGAGGTGTGTATGTAAAACTGGTACTGGTGCTGAGCCTAAAAAATCAGTTTCATGTTACCTTTTCAAACCACAGAAAGTATCAGACACAAAAATACTGTATGGTAGAAACAGCATTATTTTAAAGCCGGCATGAGGTTGAGCTGTCACTTTACAAGCTGACCTACATCATTGTGGTGTGTACCTGGCTAGTGGGTAAGTCCCCACCCAGTCACTTGCTGGATCCTGCCCAGTGGGATGAAGGAGCAAATTGGAAAGGCAAAAGCAGGAAAAAAACCCAAACGAACCCAAAAGCAACCCTCATGGGTGGAGATAAAGATAATTTAATAAGTAAAGAGAAAAAAAACCCCAAACAAATGATACAAAATCAGCACTATCCAGGCAGCTTTAAAGAAAATCAACTGCATACAACCAAACCCAGTACAGTCACCTTGTCCATAAAACGGTTTTGCTAAGAGAATCAAATGTATAGAAGGCAGATCTGTTGTCACAGTGTTTCTTTGCCTTTTTTTCCTTTGAAATATTCTTGATAAAGCTCTGGATGGGCTTTACAAAACATTCAGCCTGAAATGGGGACCGTAGTTAATGCCTTTTCTCCCAGGTAAGCCTCAGTAATGAGATCAGCTTTTTGACCTGTTCTCCAGTCTGCTGCTGACCTGTGTATTGTCATCCTTTGAGGAGTCAAGATCCTAAGCTGTGTGTCTTTGGAATAGC
Source organism: Manacus vitellinus (assembly GCF_001715985.3). NCBI lineage: Eukaryota > Metazoa > Chordata > Aves > Passeriformes > Pipridae > Manacus > Manacus vitellinus. The sequence continues at coordinate 745,265 of NW_021940744.1, read as the reverse complement.
AAAAGAGTGTGTATTCTCTTGAAAATTTTTCCCTGTTTGCCCTGGAAAGCTTAAGGGTTTCCTTCTTAATTCCATGCCTGAGTCTTGCTTCCTTATTCATAAAGCTACTGCATATTCAAATGTGTTTAATCCTGAGCTGCATATGCATCCCTGAGCTTCCCTGGGGCAAGTTCCACATTCCTGCCCTTCCCTACCCTCTTGCTTTATTCCAGAGACCTAATCTGACTCTAATTGTTGTTATTGCTGGAGTGAAATAAAGAGCAAACTCAATTTTCCCATTTCCTCTATTTATCTGGCACAAAACATCATTATTACTTCCCAGTGTTACCAGGGACACAAGTAGGGATCAGAAGCAGGATGAAAACATAACAACTGTACTGGGTCAGAGGAAAGGTCCATCTGATAGTGACAGTTCCCTGCAGATGCAAAAAAAGTGAGTGATACTTGCCCGAATTACTTCTGTATCCTCTGGCAATCCCCTTCTGTTTTTTTGAGGAATATACTTGTCTTTAAATCTCTCAGAGATTTTTTTCTTCTCCAAAAATCACTCTCTGAATCTATTTTTTGGCACCTACACTATCTTATAGCAGGGAGTTCCACAGTTCAGACTAAGTATTTGAATAAAAATAGCAGAGAAAGGTCCTGAACTATCCAAATCCTTGGGAAGTAAATATGGAGATAAGAAAAGGGGAGTGGGGAGGTGTGTTTCCTTGTTTCAGTTTTTGTTTTAAAAGGAAGATATAAATTTCCTAGCAAAGGTATGGAGTGTCCTTAAGGTTTTTAAGGCTAAGTCCTGGGTCAGCCGTGTTTTCCACTGGTGTAAGTCAGCACTGCTCCACAGGCTGCAGTGGATCTCTGCCCGTGTGCACCAGCCTCAGCCCTACCTCCCCAGTGGGGAGTTTCCAGCATTAGCTGAGAAAAGTGGAGGGAAAAACCTTGCAGCAAGTGCATCTTGTAGAATTTGGTGGAGAAAAAAAAGCTGCTTAAGTGAACAGCAAAGTTGCTCTTTTATTTTTCATTTTCTCTCAGTTGCTGCTTTTTGTTTTTGTGCGCAGTCCCAGGGCTTCGTGTGCTCAGCCTTGCTCTCCCAGGGGACTCGGGGAGGGAATAACAGCTGGAGCATGCCCTGAAACACAGCCTCCCTCCAGCACTGAGCCACGGCAGGCCAAACCCAGCTCCAGACAGCCTGACGTTGAGCTGTCATGGAGCAAACCTTGGGAGAGAGAGCACGGCAGCAGCACGGATGAGTTGGAGTCTTTCTTGACTACCCCTGATTTATGAGCAGTGAACAGCCCCAACACTCCAGGGCAACTGACTGGAGGAGGCAAGTTTAGTTTCCACAGTCTGTCACCTGTGGGCATTCTTGGATGTCTGGTAAAGGTTGGATGTGTTAACCCTTCCTTTGGCTGCTCAGGTCTCTACCCGCACGCTCCTTTCCATGGCAGTTGGGATTGCTGTGTTTGGGATTTCTGGTCCTCACAGTGTGGTCAGAAGGTGTCTGAAGGGCAGAGGGGAGGGTGACAGATGCATAAACAGGCAGATGCACCACACATGCTTCTGCACAGCTCAGAGTAGAGTGGTTCTGCCATGATTTACTCAGCCATTGCCTGGATGCTTATGGAAAATATAGTATAAATGGAGCTTTAACTTCTTTTAGTGACTCATCATTTCTGTAAGGCCCGGAATCTGCTCTGGATTCAGCCATCCAGATGTCAAATTGGTGTTTCAGGATTTTCTTTCTGGAGGAATTTAGTGCATTTATTTCCAAATCTGATGGCTTTAGCCATATGAGGTGCAGACTGTGGGTGTTGCACCCCACAGTGCTGGAAGGCTGGCAGAACTCCTGGGTACAGGGAATTACCCATGAGCTGACTGAAGTGCCTCCCCCAGACAGGCTCAGGAGTGAATATTAAACCTACTTGCCCCGGGATGGGGGAAGCAGGGATTCTTACACTGCAGTGACACAAACCATTTTTTTAAGGTCATAGTCAGAATTAGTTTGCAGCTCCTGTTCTGTGAGACATATCTGTGCCTGATAAACGTGGAGGACATCATGGATGCTCAGGCTCAGCAACTTCAAGGATCAGGCTGGAGAGTCTATGAACAAAAAAGAGGTTTTTGGAGAGCCAGGAGAATATAGTCTGAGGTTTGAAGGTCCATTGCAGGGGAATTTTGCAGTGGAAAGTTTTGGGTCTCCAAGAACTGCTAAAAAGGAAAGAGAAGGTCAGTCTTTAACTTTTGGGATAGAGACTGTTTCTAAATACTTGACTGAGCCCTTTTCAAATGGGAGATGCTGAAAAAGCTGAGAGTTGAGCCCTGATGCACCTCTGCTGGGAAGAGCTCAGGGTGAGAACTTTTGCAAAGGAGCATCTCTGAAACAGGAATCTCTCAAGCAACTCCCTCTTTGTGATTTCAGGGCTATTACAAAAGGACCTTGGAATATCCCCTGATTCGGGAATGGAAGAGGATGGGCTGTTTTGCTGTCCCCATGATTCATTCCACGTTCCTCATTGACCTGAGGAAGGAGGCCTCCACCAAGCTGATGTTCTACCCCCCCCACCAGGATTACACCTGGAGCTTTGATGATATCATGGTCTTTGCCTTCTCCAGTCGCCAAGCAGGTATGTCTGGAGCTTTGGCTGGGGAGGATTCACTCATAGAGACACAGAGACCTCTACTGTGAGTTCACAGGCCAAAAGTCCTGTGTTAACTTCACTGGGGGGTTCAGACACTGTTCCCTTTCCTCTTTGGGATCTGGTCAGGGATAACCAGCAGCAAGTGACTGGAAAGGCAGTTTTGGATTACAGCTGGCTTCAGAGGATGTGGGAGCTGTTCTTGGCCTGGGGGCAATATTTCAGAGACAAAACGTGTGGCTTCCACCCATGGTTTGTGTCACAGCAGGGAAACAGAGAAGGTGTTGTGAAGTCTGTAGGTGAAGTATCTAAAGTTGCCACTTCCAGAAGATCCATGAGGAAAGGGGTGAGGGCAAGAGACTCTTCTTAAAGAACAGAGTCACAGAATGTTTTGTGTTGGAAGGGACCTTAAAGCTCATCTTGTTCCAAACCCCTGCCATGGGCAGGGACACCTTCCACTAGCCCAGGTTGCTCCAAACCCCGTCCAACCTGGATTGGACACTTCCAGGGAGAAGAAATCTTTTGCAGGCAAGAGCCAGTTAGAGCTGGTGTGAGAGCAGTAAAATCTCTGTTGTGCTTCATGTTGTGTCAGGGGTACTTTGGGAGAACACAGAGCACTGAGGTCCCTGGGGCACAGCAAGGACACCACTCTGGCCAATACTGGAATCAGGTTCTCCTGGACAGTGGGAGGATTTCAGTTAGCCCTGAAATACAGGGGTCTTTTCAGCCAAGTCACAACCTCCATGTCCTCTTCCTGTGCCTGGAATGGCTGTTGGTGTTTGCAGAGAGCTCCAGGTGTCTCTGAGACATCACTGTCCCTTGAGTGCCTGATGCTGCTGCTGTTCGTCCTTGTGGTGAGGATGTTTAGTCCCATTTATTTTCGGAGAGTGGATCTTTGTCTCCAACAAAGTCCAGGCTGGCAGACACAGTGTTGCAGCTGAAAGGAACTCCCAAGAAGGACATTAATGTGATGGCCAACTGTGTTCTTTGCCTGCTGTGTTGAAAAGGGCACAGTTTGGGGCATTATAAGGAAAAAGTGACTGGTGGAAGCTCAGTGACACCCATAAATGCCTTCTGTTCAGAGATCATGACTGGGTTGCTGACTTGCTGAGGTGAATTAGCAGGAAAAAGTTGTGTATGAGTCCCCTGAGTGATGTGCAGTTGGTGCTACCTGTCCTCTGTGAAAGAGAAGTTAAGGTAAGCAGGAAAAGCTGCTCTTTGGGGGACAGCCAGGCAGAGAGAAAGCCAAGGGAAGAAGGATTGTTGTTGTTGTTGGCAGTTGTTCTGCGGAGAAGGCGGGCTGTGACTGCCTTCCCACCGTTCCCAGACAGCACAGCAGCCACCAGCTGTCTGTACCTTCCCTTTTAGGGGTGTTTCTGGTTGGAAGGTCTTGACAGCACCAAAAAAGATGGTGTTTTCTTGGCAGACTGAGCAGGGCATTTTTAAAATCAGCTTTGAGAGGATGAGGAGCATCAAATAAGACAAATTATGGAGTAGAGGCAGCAAGAGCTGCAATTGGAGTCCTTGGGAGGCAGAGGTGAGATGTGCAGAGCAATTCTGTGGTCCTGACGTTCGGAGTCAGAACGTCGGTATAAAATCACAGCATCAAGACCTCCCAGATCATCAGGTCCAACCATTCCCTCAGCACTACCAAGCCCACCACTAACCCAGGTCCCCAAGTGCCACATCTTGGCTCCAGATGAGAATTGAGGTTTAAGGTTGGATAGCAGAGCAGACTGTCCCCCCACTTCTTCCCTGTGCCAGCTCTCCCAGAAATGCAGCATCCCACCAGTGTGGTAAGTGCAGTGCATTAGCTCCAGCTGTTTCAGAAATATTTCAGGGATTCAAACTCATCATTTTTTCCTTCCATCCTAGAGCACTTTAGCTTTTTCCAGGACCGACCCATGACATGAAAGGCTTTGCTTCAGCTGTCTGACCCATTGATCTGCTCAGATTGTTGGCTCGTGTCCTGGGCTGAGTTTTGTCACCCAGGATAACAGGATGACAAAATGTTTCAGAAATGTGAAAAATGTGTGGGCTTTGAGGTAAACTTCTCTTTGGAGTAATTTCAGTTCCCTGAAGTCATAAATAATCTTGGCTTTTGTTGAGGGCAAGTACTGGGCTTAATGCCTCAGATCAAGCCATTGATTTTCAGCAGGGAATCTACTTCTGGAAGCAACTGTTTTGTGATGCTTCAGAGAGATGGTCCCACTTCTGCTGAGAGGATGTGGCCCGTGGTGGAAGTCCTGACTCAGTGAAACTCAGTGTGGGTGTGTTTTTGCCAGCACTGTACTCTGTAGAGCCCCTTGTGCTCACAGGAGTGTTGAGCCAGGCTGATCGGCCTTCCAGTGCCCAAAGGGGCTTCAAGAGAGCTGGAGAAGGATTTTGAACAGGGACCTGGAGTAAGAGGGCAAGGGGGAATGGCTTCCCACTGTCAGAGGGCAGGGTTAGATGGGATATTGGGAAAAAATTCTTGTGTCTGAGGGAGGTGAGGCCCTGGCACAGGTTGCCCAGAGAAGCTGTGGCTGCCCCATCCTTGGAACTGTCCAAGGCCAGGTTGGACAGGGCTTGGAGCAGCCTGGGCTAGTGGGAGGTGTCCCTGCCCATGGCAGGGGGTGGAATGAGGTGGGCTTTAAGGTGCCTTCCAACCCAAACCGTTCTGTGATCTCCTGAGCTGCCTTTCAGCCTGAGGCTCTGAAGCCCTTGAGCAGCCAGCAGGAAGGTCCAGTCACAGGGATGTGGAGGAAATTTAGGTTCCTTAATTATGGGTTTAGGGCATGGTTGCGAATCCTGGGCACTGCTTATAAAATGTAATAATAATAATAATGCAAAAACCTGTCGTTTTTCTGTAGCAATCATCCAATTTTATTATAAAAAGAGAGCTGGAGAGAGAGTCCCCCTCCCCATTTTATGGGAACTTTACCTATATGGTAACTTTTATCCCAGAAAGAACAGGAATACTGGCATGAATCTGCACAGATTAAGTGTGTTTAAGCCAGCGGAAGGTAAGAACAGAGATCAGTGAGCCAGATAAGATTAGTTGATTAGATCAGTGCCAAACCCATTAATGTCAGCAGGTAGTATTTTTTTATTCTGCCATTTACCTAAATTGCAGCTGACAGCTGAATGTGTTTTGGCAAGTAGCATAGCCAGCAATTTACTTGCAGAACTTAAAATGAGAGAAACACTGGGGTCATTAGTGCCGACAATTCCGCTCTGCTAAAAATACCAGGGATTAGGGAAACTAATAGATGAAAGCATCAGCACACCAGGTAGTGTCTGCTTTTCATTTATTTCCTAGAGGGAGGGGGGTGGTTGTCCTTGTTCCATTAAAAAAAAAAATGAAAAGGAAAGGCATTTTTTTTGCCGGTTGTGTGGGTTCTAGCAGCTCTGATTGGGGTTAGATAATAAAGGACCTTACCAGAACTCGATGAGGAACAACAGAAATACTTTCCTTGGCTTCTCTCTCTGTGGCTTTTGAGTGTGTTGCCGGATGTGACATCAGGCCCAGTAGCTGCCACAGTTACAGCCAGTGGTGAGCAAATCCTTGTCATCCCAGAGGGAACAGCCTTTTGCTGATGCTGGGATGCTCCCAGTGAACAGGCAGTGGGTGGGTCTCTTCCTTGCAAAGGAACCTGCTGCTAGGAGAGGCTTTGCAGCTTCCCTTTGTTTCCCCCCTCCAAAAAGCAGTTGCAAAAGCTTTTGAGTAGAAGAATGTTCTGTTATCACCTCTGTTTGAAAGCATCTGTTCTTCTTGCTGGAGTCTCTCTCTTGGATTTTCCTCTAACCTTCAGGGCACAGTAAAAAGTAGTCTTGGAGAGGAAAGGACCATGTTTGGTGTAGACTTAGCAGTTCTAAGATGGTTGTCGTACATATTCATCAAAGTCCTTTGCCAGCACAGGTGAAAATGTGTTGTCTTTATTTTCTAGCCAAAGCAAAAGGAAGCAGTGATAAAGAATAGAACGGGTTGGGTTGGAAGGGACCTTAAAGCTCATCTCATTCTACCCCCAGCCACAGGTAGGGACACCTTCCACTAGCCCAGGTTGCTCCAAGCCCTGGCCAACCTGGCCTTGGACACTTCCAGGGATCCAGGGGCAGCCACAGCTTCTCTGGGCAACCTGTGCCAGGGCCTCCCCACCCTCACAGAGAAGTTTCCTCCTAATCCCTAATCTAACCCTGCCCTCTGACAGTGGGAAGCCATTCCTCCTCTCCCAGTCAGTTCATATCTTTGCAGGGTTAGTTAGGGAGCAAGCTGGGATTGGTTTCATGGGAGAGGCTCCTTGCTGCCAGCCAGGAGCCAGGTGGAACAGCAAATGGCACTGAAATGGTTTTGAGTTGTTTGCTTAGGAAGCAGAACGTTTTGGGATTGAGGTCCTGGCACAAGTTTGATTGTGGCTACGTAGCCACAGAGCAATGAAATCTGCTGGTAACAGACCTGATTCTAGTTTCTGCTTTTCTGTGATCCTCAGGAATACAGATGTTCATCTGCAACCGTGAACACTACGGGTTCCTTCCCATGCCCCTGAAACCACACCAGTCGCTGCCGGAAGAAGCTGAGAACTTTGTGCACACACTGATCGAGGCCATGAGTAAGTTGCTGTGCCCTTGCCATGATGGATCCCTCCACATCTGCAGAGCTCTCCTGCCACTGGCCCAGCTCTCATTCCCTTGGTGGTCTGCATCCTGATCTGACTGCTCTCATGCTGTTTTGATATGCAGTTTTCCATTTTCCACCTCTTTTCTACATAGGAATGTAAGCTCTTCTTGATCAGGTCAGCCCCATACACAAAATCCCTCAACTTCCCCATATCAAATGCATCTTTCATGTGGAAGAGGTGCTGCAGGACCGTGTTGTCTGTCTGGCACATGGCTGCTGGCTCTGGCTTTGCAATGTGGCTGCTCCCTGCTGTACCCATCCTGCACTAACTCCTCATCCCAACTCCCTGGGGTCTGTGATGGAAACGATGCAGGCTGTACATGGGGGTGATGTTTGGGATCTCTGCTCTCTTTCAGTCGATCGCCCTCCCGTCGAACCCTCTCAGTACATCTCTGTTCCTCCAAAGCACCCTGACAAGATGGGATTTGATGAAGTAAGGACCCTGTTTGCTGTTTATTGTCTTGTCTTCCCACTCATCACCTGGAGGACCTGGGTTCTCCCTGTAGCTGAGCTCCCAGCTGTTTCCCTTGGAGTATATTATCTTTTTGCATAGTTACCTGTTTACTCATCTTTTGGATTGAAACCTTTTGCAAGGAAAAAATAGCCATCTGTATATGGGAAGAACTGCTGAGCTCAGGGCAGCAGAAGGGGAAGGGCTCAGGGAGTGGTCTGATGTTTGCTGTGGAGAAAGGTGGCCATCTGTGGGCACTTGGTACCTGCTACAAGACCCCTGTTTGGGAGTGCAGATTTGGGTGCAGGGGCAGTGCCCAGTGAACCTTTGGTCTTCCTCTCTTGGTAGTATGGATGTGGGGCTTGGAGCAACCTGGTCTAGTAGAAGATGTTCCTGCCTATGGCAGGGGGTTGGAACTAGATGGTCTTCAAGGTCCCTCCCAACCCAAACCATTCTGTGATTCTGTGTTTTAATCCAGCCAGGAGGAGATGGCAGAAGTGAGGCTGAAAAACAGGTTATTTAATTCCCCAGTTCTTGTGCTGTCTCCTCTACATCTGACTCCGCAGAGCAGCTTGGTCGTCCTTCCAGCTGTGACAGAAACTGGTCTTTTGGGAAAGCTCTCCTGCTTTCCAGTGGCAGGAGGGAAGGATTTCTCTCAGCTGAGAGAGACACTGGAGAGCCCGGGGCAGCTGGGGGCTGCAGGCTCACCCTGGGGGCTGCAGGCTCACCCTGGGGGCTGCAGGCTCACCCTGGGTACCCTCAGGAGGGGAGCAAACCATGCAGGGGGAGAAGGGGGGAGAGGGATCTGCCATGCTTTAATGAACTGCTGTCTGTGTTATTCCCAGAGCCAGCAGCCCCTGTGTGTGCAGCTGCCAGGGAGGCCCTGGCTCCGTGGCCGAGGGAGCCGTGGGGATCAGGGGAGCCTTTGTCTTCTTGCTGTGTTCTGCTTCATCTGTTTGTGTGACTCGTGAAGCCAAACCCGACCCGGCTGTGTGTGTTTGAGCATCTGTGTTTAGGGCACAGCTGGTCCAGGTTTTTTCCATGTTTTCTTTTGTGGCTGCACTTTATTTATCCAATTTATTATTTTTGCATTTGTCCTGAGCTGGAATTTGTTCCGCTTCTTACTGGGATGAGGTTTTGCTCCTCGGGCTACAACACTGCACTTGTACTTGTCTTTCTGGGACTGAAAAGTATCCTTGAGCCTCTGAGGTTTACCTGCAACGAGGGCTTCAGTCCTCAGCCCTCCAGAGTCTTTTTGAGGCTTGGATGGAGCCCTGCCCAGACATCTCTGTTCCCAGCCTTGGCTCTCAGCAGCAGCTTCTCAGTGCCTGAAGTAATTACAAAAATCCTCTCTTTACCGTGACCTCGTACTGGGATGGTGGCCCTGCTGATAGTCCTCAATCCAGGCAGTGGCAGCACTGTGGGTCAGTGTTCCTGTGGGACTGAGGCTGCAGGTGGCTCCGTTACTCTGTGTTTAATATAAACCTAAACATCCTGCATCTTTGGAAATTATAGACTTGGCTGTAACTGGTCTTCCCTCCCTTCTATTCACCCTCAAAGAGCAAGTTTCCCCTGTGAACATCCATCAAAAGTAGTTGTTTAGGAAGAGAACGAACCTCTAGGCTTTCAACTCAAAACCAACTCCCAATTTTTTGACAAATTCTAAGCAACCTGGAATGGAAAAACACCTGTTATTTTCACAAGACCTGCTTTTCCAGAGGGGCTGCTGGAGAAGAGTGGATCAAGACTTCTCTTCTCCCTCCCTCCCCAGCAGGGAGGCTGATGTCTTTCTCTTCTTACCCAGATTTTCATGATCAATCTGAAGCGCCGGAAGGACAGGCGGGATCGGATGCTGCGGACTCTCTACGAGCAGGAGATTGCAGTCAAGATAGTGGAGGCTGTGGATGGAAAGTGAGTTTTGATTGGGGTTGATGACATTTTCAATGAGTGGGATGTGCTTAACTGCTTCATAGCATCTCCTTGGATGCCCTGACCTCCTTCTGGTGGGGCAGTGTGGGCTGAGGGGGAGGTGAACACCCCTTTTATCCCCCTGACAGCTGTTTGGGGCAGTTTTGCTCTGTTTCTTTCTTCTTTTGCAATTAGTCTCTATGAGAGAACCAGGGCAGTGGGGTTCAGACTAAGGTGAAAATCAGGTTAAAATTGTGCTGATTTCTGTGAATTGTGCAGTTATCTCCTGAGAACATTGTCCATCCCAGGGCTACAGAGCTGCTGTGCTACCACTAGCCCTGACCCAGCCCTTCCCAAGCTTACTCTAAGGTTTGGAGCACAACTCTGATGAGGAGCAGCTGGAGAGGCTCAGCCTGGAGAAAAGGAGGCTCAGGGGGGACCTTCTGGCTCTGCAACTCCCTGACAGGAGGGGGGAGCTGGGGGGGTCAGGCTCTGCTCCCAGGGAACAAGGGACAGGAGAAGAGGGAACAGCCTCAAGTTGTACCAGGGGAGGTTTAGGTTTGATACTGGGAAAAATTTCTTCCCAGAAAGGCTTGTTGAGCCCTGGCACAGCTGCCCAGGACAGTGGTGGAGTCCCCATCCCTGAAGTGTTCAAAAAATCTGTAGATGTGGCAGTTGGGGACATGGTTTATGGTGGGGTTGGCAGTGCTGGGTTAATGGTTGGACTTGATCTTAGAGGGTTTTTCCAACCTAAATGGTTCATGATTCTAAGGTATGTTAAGATCATTTTATAATGAAAAATCAAGGTCTGCCAAAATTTTGGGTCTATGAGTTGCAAAAAGGCCTCAGAGAGACAGGAACCCACATGCCATCTAGTGGTCTTGGAGACTTGGGATCCCTTCAAGGATGGGAAAATAATCTTAGCCAAGGAAAATAAACTTAGGCTAAATAATCGAAGGAAAATAATTGAAGCCAAGCACCTGACGTGCTGATGGTCCCACAAGAAGTACTTGGTGTAGTTAAGGAAAATTGGTGGTCTCACGAGAAGTCTTTGGCAGAGTTAAGGATATGATTTATCAGCTTGATTTAGAAGTTATTTTCCTCCGTGTTTTTGAGCAAAACAAGTGGAGGAATTTCTTGAGGTGTGGCTTTTTCCTGAACATGAGCAGCATTCCCTGTGTTGTGCCTGTGTCTGGCTTGAATTGGCTTGTGTTTCTGAAATGGTGATAGATACTCTGTCTTTCCCAGAGCACTGAACACGAGTCAGCTCAAAGCTCTCAGCATCGAAATGCTCCCGGGATACCGGGACCCGTATTCCTCCAGGCCGCTGACCAGAGGAGAGATCGGCTGCTTCCTCAGCCACTATTACATCTGGAAGGAGGTATGGAGTTTGGGTGCCTTGGCATTCCTGCAGGAAGGTGCTGTGAGTGCGCAGCCAGTCCTGGGGCAGAGCATGAAACCCAGTACAGTTTTCTGGAAGTGTAGGATGGAACTGATTTCCTTGGGTTACAGGGGTTTTCTTCAACACAGCATTCGGCTTTCACATCTCCCTTTTCCCTTTCTGCTACCTAGAGGGGCTCCAAGAGAGCTAGAGAGGGACCTGGAGTGACAGTTCAAGGGGGAATGGCTTCCCACTGCCAGAGGGCAGGGTTAGATGGGATACTGGGAAGGAATTCTTGGCTGTGAGGGTGGGGAGGCCCTGGCACAGGTTGCCCAGAGAAGCCGTGGCTGCCCCTGGATCCCTGGAAGTGTCCAAGGCCAGGTTGGACGGGGCTTGGAGCAACCTGGGCTGGTGGAAGGTGTCCATACCGTCAACTTCAGGCTGCCCACGTGGGCCACCGTGCTCATTTGTGAACCCCCCTGTCTCAGGTGGTGAACAGAGGCCTGGAGAAGACACTCGTCATTGAGGATGATGTGCGCTTTGAGCACCAGTTTAAGAGGAAGCTCATGAAGCTGATGGATGACATTGAACAAGCCCAGTTAGACTGGGAGCTTATGTAAGTTCCTGGTCCTCAGCCATCTGGGAGCTCCTGGGCATGTGGGGGTGTTGGCAGCACTGCTGGGTCATGGCAGAGGGGAGCTGCAGGTTGATGCTGGAGTGCAGGGGACAGTGGCAGACACTTCAGTGGCTCTTCCCATCGGGGCAGATCTGCCTTCTGGGGCAGGCTGGTGCTGGATGCCCAGTGGGCACCATCACTGCCCTTTGTGGGCAGCATTGGCTGATCTCAGCAGCGTAGGAGATGCTGCTGTGACAGAGGAACTGGCACAGCTCAGTCCTGAGCCTTGGACCGTGTCGTCTTAGTTCCTTATGGAGCTGAGGCTCCTTATGGAGCCTTTCACAGCAGTACCACCCATGGGGTTAAGACTTGGATGTCTGGGAGAGGTGCAGGACAGAAATCTGTGAGCCAAGTCAGGGATTGCTTCTTGGATTGACCCTTTGCCCTGCCCTGGCTGACACAGTCTTGTGATCCTGGTTGCTGCCAACTCACTTTGATCACAATCTCTTCAATCTTTTCACCCCTTAAGCTACATTGGCCGGAAAAGGATGCAGGTGCAGGAGCCTGAGAAAGCTGTTCCCAATGTCAGGAACCTGGTGGAAGCTGATTACTCCTACTGGACCCTGGGCTATGCAATCTCTTTCCATGGGGCTCAGAAGCTCATCGGAGCTGAGCCCTTCGGCAAGATGCTGCCCGTGGATGAATTTCTGCCAGTCATGTACAACAAGCACCCTGTGTAAGTCAGGCGCCTCCATGGCTCAGGGGGACACGAGCTGGGACCTGCTGGCTGGTCTTGAGCTGGATCATGTTGGTGGCCTACTTAGTGGGGACTCCTTGTGCTTGTTGGTTGCACCCTCCCCACGTAGATCGACGAAGGTGACAGTGACAGTGGGGGGTGTCCCTGCCTGGGGCGGGGGTTATGGGCTGGTTCTGAGGGGCTTGACTGTCTGTGGGAACAGGGTTTGGTTGTACAGCTGTGTGGTTGTGAGGCATGTGGTTCTGGCTGTAGAGAGCCAGGCTGTACCCCAGCAGCTACCCCCACTCCCTGGGACCCCCTGCTCAGTGGATTGACCTGTCTCCCAAGCCTAGTGCCAGTGAAGATCTGCTCTGTTTCTGATGGCATTTCTCCCCTCTGCAGCACTAAGTACATGGAGTACTATGAGTCCAGAGACTTGAAAGCCTTTTCGGCAGAACCCCTGCTTGTTTACCCCACCCACTACACGGGGCAGCCAGGCTACCTCAGCGACACAGAGACCTCCACCATCTGGGACAACGAGACCGTGTCAACGGACTGGGACAGAACACACTCCTGGAAATCCCGGCAGCAGGGCCAGATCCACAGCGATGCCCAGAACAAGGATGCCCTGCCTTCCCAGTCGTCTCTCAACGCGCCGTCATCCAGGGATGAGCTATGACTGCCCGCTTCCCAGGAACTCTGTGACAGCTGAACCTGCCTCACACTTTTGCTTTTCACCCTTGAAAGTTGTAGAGCAGCTCTTCATGTGGTCTCCTTTCCCACTGCTTCCAATGGCCGAGTGCAGCAGTCGGACCAGATGCCTGCCCGGGCCATTGAGGACAGGGTGGAGGATGAAGGAGGAAAAAGAACAAGTGTTCCAGACTGGCAGAGAGCTGAACAAAAGCCCCTGGAAAGCTTTTGCTAAAAAACAAAACAAAATACCAGCCTGGAATGACATCTTTCTTCAGTTCCTCGTGTAGAACACTGTATTTATAAAGATTAATATATAGAGGTGTACAAGTGTTAATGCCTTTTGGGATGGCTGTACCTGGGCTGCTGCCTCACTCCTTGTAGGTCTGTAGGCTTTTACCACCCTCTCTGCTGAGCGTTTGGGGGATTTGGATTTGTTTTCCAAAGGGATTTCTGTCAGAATCGAGGTGTTTCCCAAAAATGTTCAGTGCAGGGGAGCAGCGCTCCTCTGTCGTCCTCCCCCATCACAGTCAGTGCTGGCTTCCCCCAGCTCATTTCTAATCTTGCTACATCCCATCTAAAAAGGCCTCCCAGTCCAGAAGGGATGTCTTGGCATGTCTAAAATCATGGAGTGCAGGTGGTTGGTTTTATTTGTCTCCCTGAAGGGAACACAGGGGGAGTTAGTCGGTGTCATGTCCTGCTTTACCCCCTGCCTCAGTTTATTCCTTCAGGAAAGCAAATCCCCACAACCTCTTTGCAGACCTGTTTAATTAGGCCATAAAAGCAAGTGTTGGAGTTTTGGGAACTTAAAACCTAAAAAGAGAGGTTACAAACTCTCCTTATTAAACTGAAACAACCTACAGCAATGTTACTGTCTCGACAGCCCAATAGAATTGTGTGTTACAGGACAGAAAGGCAACTTGCCTGGATACTTTTTCATGTGAGGAGCAAACTTGTCTGTTTTTCGGGTGAGTTCTGATGTACTTGCTGTTGGCTCACATGCCAGCAGGGTACGGTGTTTATTTTTTTTAAAAAAAACCTTTCTCAGAGGCCAGGTGATCACGGACTACCCTGCTTAGAGCAGCTGGCACAGACCCCGAGCTGCTGGGCAGTGGGAGGGTTCCCTCCTGGAATTGCCATCTAGGGACTCACCTGCTGGCAGATCTGTGCATTGAGTATGTGTGGCTGGGGTTTTGTTTTTAATTTGTGTTTGTTTTTAATAATTACTGATCAGTGTTGTGCTTTCTGCTAAAGAAGACATGTTATTACCTGTCAGCCGGTCTGATAATACATAGAACCTGGTGCAAGATGAGCAGCTGTGTGTGTTCTTCATTGAGTGAGAGAATCACGGAGTGGTTTGGGATGGAAGGGACCTTTAAGAGTCACCCAGTCCAACCCCTTGCCATGGGCAGGGACACCTTCCACTAGACCAGGTTGCTCAGAGCCTTGTCCAACCTGGCCTTGAGTATTAAATGTTAAGGTTAATTGAAGGCCCTCAAAGGGATTCTAAGCTGTGTCACTCTCCCCTGGAGTCACTGGGGGTATAAATGTGCCTGTTCTGCAGCTCCCACCTGGAAGCCATGTTCCTTCTGCTGTCCAGCAGGGAGCAGGTGTCCACAGGACTGGTGAGTATGGAGGTGCCCCGAGGGCCACGTGCACAGCCTGGATGGGGTTCCTTCTTCACAATCCCTGTTGATTCCTCCGCAGGTCTCACTGTCCCAGCTCAAGTCTGGCCTGTTTCAAGGACACTGGAAACCCCAGAGGTGTTGGCTGGATGCTTGGTGTGGCCTGCAGCAGGATTTCCATGACCAGGTGAGCATCCAGCGTGTGGGCAGGTGTTGCTGTGGATACAAGAGCCACCTCTCTTCCACCCTCATGTGCTTGTTGTTCTGTGATAGACCCACCTCTGTGTCTATGAGTGGCCTCATTTTTTCCTTCCCCCTGCCCTGGGATTTCCCTGTGTCAGCACAGGGTGCTCCCCACTAGGAAACAAAGCATAGATTGTTTTAAAAAATACAAGCAATTGGAGCCCTCTTGTGCCCCCCCCCCTTTTTTTTAACCTCATTCAAATAATAAAAGATAGAAAAGGTCTGATTTCCTTAAGCAGAGCAGTAGCAGTTTATGAAGAACAACTTTACAACAGGGCTGGTTTTTTTAGCTTGGGTTTTTTGTGGGTTTTTTTCCTTTTAGTTGACTCAGGAAGCGGGTGGTTCAGGGGGGTGATGGTGCTTTCAGGGAAGGGAACAAATGAAGAATACATGAATTAAATGACTATGCCTGTTTCAGAGCAGACAAGGCCTCAGTCTTGTTGATCATTCCTTTACCTTGTGTGTTTATACATAGAAAAATTATTTATTGACATATGCAAGGCCTGGGGGATGCCAGTGGTTCTACCCTTGTGACAAGTGCTGTTCCCTGTCTGTGTTTTCAGTTCCTTGGCAGGTGCTGGCCAGGCTTTGCTCTACTCAGAAATAACCGTGTTTTGGAAAAGTAGGAGCCAGTTGAAACACTTGTGGACTGTTCTGGTATTTTTCCAGTTTCCATGTACTTACTTAACTTTGTGGTTTTTTGACTCATCTAAAGGGCTTCAAAGCTGATGAGCAGCACCAGCTTTGAACCAGCCTTCTGGCAGCTTCTTCACATGAAAGGTTGTGGTGACAGGCCCTAAAAATTATTAATTGCAATAAGACTGCTTGGACCCAACAGCTCTGTCTTTGCTTTGGCTTAAGGATGTGTAGTGGGTTGGTTTTTTGGATTTTTTAGGCCTTCCTTAGCACCAGGGTCAGGAATGTAAGGAAGTATTCGATATCATACCTTTCCATAACAGATAAGAGAGTTCGCTCTTCTCTCTTCCCGTGGCTGAAGGTGACAGGTCTCTGTAGAGGGGCTTTGCTTGTACAGGCTGAGCCTGCTGCTCAGCCCTGCCCTTATCTCGGGTCCCTCCGGGAGGCCTGGAGGAGTTGGCTGCTGCCTCACACAGTTCTGCTGCCCCCTTCAGGGAACTATTTAATCCGGGTTTTTTTGTACTTATCCGCTAGCTCTCTGTTAACGGGTATATTTGGAGGGTATTTGGTTTTACTTTTTATCCCTGTTTCCCCTTCCCTTTTCCCTTTTTTGCCCCTCAGGAGCTCCCTATCGTGTGTACAATATATTCAAACTGTATATATAATTGTAAATATATATATATTTTATATAATCTAGTTGATTTTGGTTTCTCTCAGTTTCTGTAGTTTTTTTTCCTTTGCCTAAAGGGGGAAGCAGGGGAAAGGCTTTCACTGAGTGTTGGAGATTTTGGCAGGAAGCCAGCTCAAACTTGCTCAGGATGGAAGAGTGCTGTTGTGCTCTCAATGGATTTGGCTTTGCTGTTTAGAAGTTAAAACAGAAAAAGCGAAGAAACTGAAGAGAATGACAGTGAGGGAAGTGCTATGAGGTGTAAAAGCCCCACAACTGACATGCAATAATATAAAAGAAAATCAAATGACTCCAGGCAAATATTAATGAAAAACAATTTATATACTTATCATATAAAGATTACAGGTAAGCAATTAAAAACCTCTTATATATAAACATTTGGAGAGTATAATTTTAAAATCCAGAACATTCACTTTTCAGCTTAACACAGACATACAACCTCTGAGTGAACAGTACTATATACATTAGGAACTATGCTGTATGTACATGGGAAACTGCTCTGTACAGACACTGACACTGAACCAAAATGCAGAGAAAACTTAACTTCTAGTCTTGCCCTAAATTTGGGCGAAGGTTAAGGCTCAGTAACAACCCCCTCCCTCTACCACCCTCTAAACCAAGATACAACTGGAATTCATAAACTGTTCAGACTAGGACCTACGATAGGTCTCTTGGATGTACAACAGGCCTGTTGGACCTACAATAGATCTGTTTTACCTACTTGTAAACAGAAGTGATAAATCCAAATGTAGTGTAAAACTTATGGAACCTGAGCCCAGTTTTGAAAATTAGTGCGACAGAACTGGGGGGGAAAGGCCCAGGCATGGATAAAACTCTTATTTTAACTAATGATCCTTAACAGTCCTAAGTTATCTATTTGGATAATAACTAACTCCTAAATTTGCACAATGCTATCTACAGAAACAGAAACACTGTATCTATTTAATGTATCTCAAATAAGGGCTGTTTACAATCCAGCTTCTCACTTATGGCTTTTGAAAAAATTTAAAAGTTCTGCTCATGAAGAGTAATTGCACATGAGGAGGAGGTACATCCATCACACAAGAAAGGCATCAAGTTCTGTTCCCTGGGTTAAAGTCCAAGGCAAACCAGCCTGTCATGGCATTAAGACCTCAGTCCAACACAAGTAGTGTGTGTTTGTCCCGTTCACGAACAATTCATGACGATCATCCAAAGGCAAGTGCAGTTCATTCATTTTAAAGTTCTTTGGAAACCAGATCCAAAACAGGTAATTCTCTGGCGCAGAACAAGTGCAAAAAGCCTTCAGCTGGTTCAGGCAGACGTGCACTCAGAACTTTCTTCAGCTGTGTAAAAATAAATTCAGATGATCTTCTGTGTAATACTGGCACGAAGGAGACTGTTTTCTCACAAAGAGAGTTGGCTCGTGGGGTGTCCCTTAAGACAAAGGTGGCAGCCTCTTGCCCCGGGGCTGCCCAGTCCTCCAATTGCACGTTTTCAACAGGTAATACTGACACATCCACCCCCAACACTGGACGGCAGCGAAGGCGAAGTCTCAGCCAACCAGCTCTGCTTTCTTCCGCAGGATGAAGTCGAAGTTCACGTGGCTGTTCATGCCGTAGAACACGTTGGCATCCCGTGGGAACACCAGCTCTGCAAAACGGGGCCCAGAGCAGCGTCAGCACGAAGGTAAGCTGGGAAAGGACAGGGAGCAGGGAACGATGGAGCATGGGGGGCTTTCCCTGTTTGGCCAGAGTGGCATTGGGAGCTGCCCCCAGCAGCTCTCCCAAAGGGAAGGGGGAACAGGGCAGGAGATGGAGGCCAAGCCCGGGCTGTGTCAAGGCTGGCAGAGGCCCTGGCAGCCTCTCCCAGAGGAGGCTGTGTGGGAAGCCAGTGATTCAAGGGATCTGCATGCTCTGGTCCCAAGGAGGCAGAACCCCACCACCCAGGCCCCACGCTTGCCCTGCAGCCGCAGTGCCCACAGGAAGGTTGGCCTGGCAGCCCAGGAGCTGGCTCTGCCCGTGGGAAGTGGGATGTGCTGACAGGCCATGAGAAGTCATCCCTGAGCATCCAGGGGGTTGTTCTCATTGCCAGCTGGGACCTGTTCATGGCATTTCTAGTGCTTCACATTTTACTCTTTCCTTTGAAATCCAACAGAACTTTTCAGGCAGCAGCAGAGTTTGGCTTCCCTACCTTTGTCCTCAGAGATGACCTGCACAAGTTCGTAATCTTCCACTGCATCAGGCTCCAGGTTGTGCTTCAGCAGGGCTCTCTGAGTGACATCAGGAATTCTGTCTTGGTTAGTTATCTGGAAAGGTAAGAGTTGCAATGAGAGATTCTGCTTACTCACGAGAGTAATGATTTAGGAATTAGCAAAAACCTGTTTGGTTTTGGAAAAGATGTCACAGAACTGAAAAAACCATAATGGGTCAGTAACAGAGTGATAGGTGCTGACAGATATTAAAATCTGGTGTTTATGACACTGGGAAGTGGTGGCTTTTTAGCTCAAGATGACAGATACAGCACTAGATGAGACAGCAGTAAATCAGAGTGTCTGCTCTCCTGAGCAAAGCTTGGAGAGGTGGGACATCATTCTCACAAGCCACAAAAGCCCACAGAAACAGCTGCCCCATCTGCTGTTTGCAGACTCCTGTGCTAAGCACTCCCATTGACATCCTGCAGAGATTTTTGGCCTGGTGGTGGGTTTGCTGTCTGCTGTGGAAGTGCTGTGCATCCGGAGCAGACACAGGGCTCCCTCCAGAGCCTTCTGCCGTCTCACCAGAAGCCAAATTTGTCAGGCCCTCAGGAAACAGCTTGTAACATTTGGGGAGGTCCCACCATTAAAATCAGAAGGTAGCTAAAGGTGCTAAGCACTACCCTGCTGTGTGTGTGTGTTCCCCCAGGCAGGCCCTGAGGGTGCTCACAGCCCAGCACTGGCCTGACACTGCCAGGATCCCTCCATGGAACCAGCAGAGAGGGAAATGAATGCTGGGGCTGCTGCTCTGGCAACCACCACCACACAGAGAGGCTGCAGAATTAAAGGGTTGTCAGCTTTCTCCCCTACAGCTCCCTGTTGCCAGAAACCAGCCCTTTGGGAAAGCTTCTCCAGGGAAAACTTGGCATGTGGCATCTTATGTCAAAATCTGCACACCAATTTTGAGCTGGAGGAAAAGCAGTTGGTGCAGCAGGAGGGCAGAAGCAGCAAGGCTTGCACATGATCACAGTGCTTCCCTTGGAGCCTTTGGATAAAACACAAACTTTGATTTCCAGACTGGCTGCTGTTTTTTTTCAAACCTCTCATTCCTACCCTGCTCCACATATTCTGAATGGTAACATTTGTCATTTTCCCTTTCCAGCCAGGTTTGATGAGTCGGCTCAGTGAAGTGGTCTCAAAAGAAGGGTGCATTAGATGCTACGTCAGCAAGCAGTTAATGATTTAATGCAGTTTAGAGAGATGTCACTCACTGCTTTTCTACAGTATTCATTTGCAAAACACTTCAGAGTGCAGATATTTTGACTTCGGTCTTTGAGCTCTGCTTTATTCCATGCAGCTCTCCCTGAATTCCTGCTAGTCTCTTGTTTCCCATGTCTAGCTGCATGTCCCTGTTCTCTACCTGCCTCCTGTTTGAATCTTTGTGGTATTCCACCAAATTGGGCCACATCCCATGATGTTTTTTCCTTCTCCAGCATGAAGGAAGATTTCTTCCACTATCAAATGCCTTTTTGCTAACCTGAATTTTCATATTAAAATCCTGCAAGGAATTTTTGCATGTCTATAACAATTTAGACTAATAACAGTCCAGACTTTCTCCTCATTTCCTCTGTTTTGCTTCTGCATTCAGGGAAGTCATTACACAATAGATACTTAATTTATAATCCAGCACTAAAACTGTTCCTTTTCCCGACACCTGGGAAAGGGTTGTTTGTTTCTAATATCTTTTGTCATTAATAACCCTCATGACTGCAGTGATTGTTTCAGTCACCCTGGATGAGAAGGTCAGTCACTGCCAGCTCTGTGCCCCTCACCAGGATGCTCTTGTAGACGCTGTCGTTGATGCCATCCATGCTGACTCGGATGATGCAGGCGCCTCCGTTCTGCCGGTTGTAAACAGGGAGCACTTTGGAAGTGCTGCATGTCGTGGAGCCAGAGCTCTTGTCAGAGACAGGGCCACTGTCAGAGCCAGAAGCCTTGTCGAAGATGGAGTACTTGTCAGAGCCTGAGCCCTTGTCAAAGATGGAGCACTTGTTGGAGCCAGAGCCCTTGTCGGAGCCGATGGAGCCCTTGTCGGAGTCATAGCCCTTGTCGGAGCCAACAGAGCTCTTGTCATCACTGGAGGGCAGCAAAGTAGGGAATGAGGGTAAAGGTGACACCCCCGAGGAAGGTGTGCTCGTGGAAGAGTCAGGAGAACAGGAGGATAAGGGGTATCCAGGGATCTACACGACAAAGAAAAGCACTGTCACAAATAAGGTGTTTTGTCTGTCTGCCTGTGTCGTTCTGCAGGAAGAACAGGAGAAAGCAGCAGGCACAGACATAACCTCAGTCACACACATTCTGCCCAGCAGGCTGGCAGTAGGATTCCTTGCCTCCAGAAAAGCTCAACTTGATTGATTCCACCATTTTAATGACAATTTATGTCCCACTGGGCACTGGGCACTGCTCTGGGCTCGCAGTAAGAGCAGCCCAGGAGGTGGCAGCAGATCCAAGGAACAGCATCAGGCTGTGGGCAAGCAGCCAGGAACTGGGACGGAACAGAGGGAGTCACAGGCACCCCTGCTCCAGCTGGGAGCCTTCACACGAGTGGAAATAACACACCCTTCCCTCTTTGCCATTCTTCTTGAAACTGCCCCCTTCCTTCCCCTGCTGCTCAGGGTTTGCCTTTCTCTCCATCTGCTTTGCTCAAAAGCTTCCTGGTAGGATCAAAACCACTGGAAGAGGCAACACAGAAGGGATTGTGCAAGAACCTGACTGGATCACTTCCATTTTTACACATTTATCTCTAGTCTCTCCATTCACGCTGAAAGCAACGCTCTAGTCAAGACCAAGAGCCTTGGGCAAGGGTCACGGGGCTGCAGCATGCAGAGCCTCTCCCAGCTGCTCATGGTGGCACCGAGGCCCCAGCTGTACCTTTTTCAGAGGGTCCTCAGGACTGGAGATGGGAGTCACGCAGACATCCTCACTTTCAGAGTGATTAAACTCACACGATGAAACACTGGCCGAATCCGTGCTTTCCCCAGAGCTCCCTCCTAGGGGAGAGCTCTTTGGGGGTTGCTCTTTGGGTGGGGTGATCACATCAGTGCCCAGAAAAAGTCTGGTATGGGGGGAAGAAAAAAAAAAGGGCATAAAAGCCAGTAAGTGAGAGCAGAACAGAGCAAAGCTTGCCACTTGCTTCAGAACTCTTACATGTTGTTTTGTTTTCCTATCTGGAGTGGCCTATTGTTTTCATTTCCTCCCTGTTGTTTATACAGTTTGTCCAGAGAGTTTGTTAACACACCAACACAATACCTTCCTGACCCAGTGTGCCCACCAGCTGCAACGCCAAAATTGGAGCTCATGCCCCACTATCATGAGATTCCCCTTTGGTCTGTTAAAATTTTCAGGCTCACCTGCTCGGAAAAATGGCTTCAAAAAGGGCAAATTCACCCTGCTGCCAATTCCTGCCCTCAGTCAAGGTGCCACAGATACCAGTTTCCCTCTTAAGAGGCTGGAGGTGTACACAAGAAAGGGTAAATTAAAGGCTCTCCCTCTCCGAAACTCAGTCCTAAATGCAGGTCAAGTGAATTGAAAGGAGTGTCAAAGAAAACAAACTGCTACAATACACAAAGTGGAGAAGCAGGGTGCATTAGATGCCACGTCAGGATGCAATTAGTGATTTAATACAGTTTAGAGAGGTGTCACTCACTGCTTTTCTACAGTATTCATTTGCAAAGCACAGAGTGCCAATATTCCTGTTAGTCTCTTGTTTCCTGTCTGCTTACCTTCATGTCCCTGTTCTCTACCCACCTCCTGTTTAAATCTTTGTGGTATTCCATCAAATTGGACCACATCCCCATGATTTTTTCCTTCTCCAGCATCAAGGCAGATTGTTTCTACTATCAAATGCCTTTTTGCTAACCTGAATTTTCATATTAAAATCCTGCAAGGAATTTTTGGATGTCTATAGCAATTTAGACTAATAATAGTCCAGACTTTATCCTCATTTCCTCTGTTTTGCTGCTGCATTCAGGGAAGTTATTACACAATAGGTACTGGATTTAATCCAGCACTAAAACTGTTCCTTTTTCCGACACCTTAGGAAGGGTTCTTTGTTTCTAAACTCTTTTATCATTAATAACCCCCATGACTGCTTCTAACAGCAGAAAGGGACTGCTTCAGACACAAGGATGCATTTCTCCTTAAAGCAACACAGGGATCTGGATCCACAGGCAGGTTCTGCAGCTGATGAAATGAGCACCGCTTGTTTTGAGTTATTAGGGTCCATATTCCCACCCCAAACCTCCTCTGCCCCATCGTACTCACGTGCTGATCCTCTTCACCATGCTTTTCTGGGATTTTGGAGATAAGATGTTAGTATCAGCAGCTGCTTCCACCTCCCGTGACAGTTTGTAACTGCAGGACAGAGGCCACTGGGTTAATTTTTTACAGACAATACTATGAGTTATACATCTCAAAGTAGCAATAGGCAAGAAATTCAGAAACCCTTCACAGAATGTTGCAGCCCCACAAAGAGGAATGTTGCTCTGCCTACATTTTACCAGGGTGAAAGGGATATTTCACTGCTGTATAATAGTTTTTAAAACCAGTGCTCTTTAGTACGTGTGAGTTCCTGTTAAGAGGAGAGCTGAGGGCTGCAATAACCTGCCTGTAGGTGTGTGTGAGGTAAGAACATCTGCTTTGCCAGCTGGAATGAGAACCTACCTCTCCTCCTCGGTTAAATGCCGCTGGCTCCTGAACCACTGGATGAATTTTTGGTCTGGTATCAAGCAATAGCTGTTGCATGAAGATTGTAAGAGCTTAATTTGGGCAATGACTTCAAATTCCTAAGAAAAGAAATAATCAAATAAAAATTTAGAATTAGAAAACAAGATAAAACCAAACAAACTCATTCATACACTAAACATATGCAACAACAGATCCAGGACAGAGTTTGACCTGAAGTTCAGTTTCAGTTGAGTGACTATTTCAAGAACCAGTTTTTCCAAATAACAGAGGTGGGTTTTTTTCCTCAGCATCCATAATGTGCACTCACACTTGTTCGAGAGGAACATAAAATGCTACCCTTAATATGCGTGACCAGAGTGTGCTGCTCTTCTGTAACTCCACTTGTATACACACTTTGCCAAAATAACTCCTAATTGTTTAGAGCAGGTTATAGAGCAGGTTAGGGCAGGAAATGGCTCCATCACAGCCAAATCCAAGTCTGCTTTCAGGCCCCAGGATTTGGCACAACTTCATTTAGACCCAAGTAACCTTTACTCCTACAGAGCATTACTTATCTCTGACCACCAAGGATCTGGCTGAATGGAAAGAGTGACAGCATTTATTTCTCAGTCCTGTGGTTTGTGCTCTGCAGCCTTTTACCTACAAATAGTTTATTGCAGCAGAAGGAAGATGTTTACTATCTTCTGGAAAGCAAAGGTCTCCTGCCACCAGGTCATAGGACAGACGAAGTCAGGCAAAGGCTCAGAGCATGAGCATTGCAGGGATCTGTTCTTCCCTCATGGACTTGCATTAAAATTGCTCAGGCACATAAAACAGCTGCTAAAGACAAATGGCCTTGCCAAGGGAATGCTCTAAAAGAGGGTATCAATAAACCAAAAATCACAGAGCATTCCACTTACCCTTCGTCTCTTCTCAAAGTTGATCAGGCCACCCTGTTGGAAGGAAAGAGAAGGGATCAGAGAAGAGCTAAGCCTGTCCCTTGAGACAACTGCATTCAAAGTCACACAGGATTCTTGTTAGTAACACTGCATATTGCTTCCTTTTTGATTTGAAAACAGATTTGTAAGAGCTGCACAAGAACCCAGCAGAAGATACCAAAATAGATACAGTGCTGGGAAGGCAGGCAGGATATTTAGGATTCAAAGAAAGTGCCCCAAATTACCTCGACATAGTCCTGAAGGGCTGTGTCAAGCATGATGAGATCAGTGAGGAAGGTGCCAAGGTAAGGGACTGTGCCTTGCATCACTCCCTGCAAGTGATCAGAGCAATGTTGGATTAATTAACTGAAAAAATGATAATAATTAGAATTCTAGAACAACCCTGTGTAAGAAAATGAAATAAAAGTAATCTGCTTAACCAAACAGCAGTCTTGTAATTATGTTTTCTTTCATTACATCATTCTCATTATCTAATCTAGAATTTAAATCAAATTCCATTGAGAGCAGGATGCTCTCACAGATATTGCCAGGTGGGTTTGTATTGCAGTATTGCCACCATTGATTTCCAGCAGTGGGTCCCCAGGAAACCCTTCTTGTGGAAGAAGCACTGAGGACCAGGGACAGAGTCCCTCAGTCACCTACTCCAAGAGGAAGAGCTGGGGAATGGTCCTGGCCAGCCTGTGTGAGCCATTTCTGCTTCATTCCGGTAGGTTTTTAATTCATGTGTTACACTATGTAACAGTCAAGTCAAGGCACAGACTTTTCCCTCTAAGAAGTGAACATCTTCCCCAGCCATCCACTGCACTTTAATGGTAATTATTCACATTTTAAACTTCTAGACTGCCAGCACTTGCAGAGTTCAGGCTGGCTCTACACTTGTGAAGGAAACACTTGTTTCTACCATCCAGAAGGAGCTGTATTTTTTCCAGTCAAACAAACAGATAGACAAAAATCATATTCAGCACTTTGGCCTCCCTATCCCAGATTTCTCTCCCCCTGTCCTTTTAAATCTTTGCCAACTTTGAGACAAAAGCCATTTTCACCAGCAGACTGGAACCCAGACACATTTTACAAAGCAATCTCTGTAAAAGCCCCGTGCAATTTTCAAGCTGGTATGTCAGAAGTTTCATGACCTTGTTTAGAAGTAAATGAGTCTTCTGCTCTGGCCAGAGCTAATTTTCCTTATCACAAGTACTACAGCATTTACAGCATGTGTTTTACTACATGGAAATTGTATGGCTTTCCCATGTTTCTCTCTAAAGTAGTAGATAATGGAATTCTTTCTTGTAGGACAGATACAAGACTGCTGAAAACGACTGACACAAGTTCATGTCCATCAATCACCTGCACACTCACTCTGGTAAAGACCTTTTTAGCTTTTGCTTCTTACAGAATTAAGAATTAATTACACCAGTTAGGGTTAATCATGTTACCAAAAAGGGGAGGAAAAACCCCAAACACACCTTATTTTTTTGAAGTTGCAGTCGCTTCTGTGACTTTTTCTGATTTTCTTTCTCGCTGCTGTCCAGATTTGCAAATTTGGATGTTGCTTCCTGTGAGGTAAAAAGGGATTAAAGGCAATTAATGGAGGATCCAAGTGGTAAGCTGGAAACTACACTTGTGTAAAATAACTGCAAATATGTTTAACCAGACAAGCTGGGCTAGCGAAATTATTTGCTTTTCAGGTACATATGTGTAAAATCATGTTGATTTTCTGGGACTTGGACACTAATTGGGAATTTTGGATAAAATCCCACAAGAGGACTATACGGGAATTTTTCTGTAAAACAGCTCTACTCTGGCCAAAGCTAAGTGCTGCTGCAAATCTCCTGAGAGTTTAAATCAGAGAAGCTTAGACATACTTCAGGTGTCCAGATGCTTCCCTGAACTCTATCCCAACACTCTTGACCCTCAGGATTTGTGTTTAATTCCCTAATCAGGCCTGCTGCAAGTAAACATCTCCATCTTATGTAATGCTTTGCTGTTTTTCTTCTGCTGGAACACCAACACAGAGAACCAGCGACTGCAGCTTATTGACTAATCCAAAACCGCGCAGGAAATGAAAGGAATAGGTTTCCATCCCCACAGCTCCAGCTTTCCTATGAATGGATGAGCTATTTCACAATAGATCTTTAACCTTTATTTCCCTGGATGTGCGGGGGATGTTGGAGTCACTGCTGGTTTTCTCCAATGGTTGGATAGATGGGACACGAGTCATTATGAATGTCTGTTCAGAAGGAGAGAACACTGCTCCCTCTCTGTGCCAGCCAACCTGCTTCCTAGGGCATTTTGTCTGCTCTACACTTGGATTCGCAGGCTGGATAGGCAAGGTCAAACACAGCTTCCCTAGAGAGGCTATTTATAGTGAAATAAAACGAAGACTTTGAGGATTCAGTGGATAATAATCCTCCAAACGGCCCAAAATGAAAAGCAGGGGAGAGGTTCTAGCTATTCTGTGGAATTTTTCTCTCACTGCTTTCAAAATGTTTTGCAAATCTACTTAGGGAAGCTGGAGAGAGTGATTTGCTGGGAGCCAGAGGTCTGGGCTCAGATTGAGTTGTTTTGTCTTCTAATATTTAGTTAAATAGGCTGTTTTGAACACATATGTTTATTATTGTCTCACCTGCTTTAAAAATTACCTACAGATATTGATAAATGGATGATAAACAAAACAGACTGACAGGTTTGAAGGTGTTCACCCACCATTCCTGAGCAAAACACAGTGTTCCAGATCCCAAGGCAAGAGGGGTGAGGGAGAAATGCCAGACTGACTGGACAGAACTGCCAAGGAGTAAACTGGTTACCCAGTTTATAGGAACTTTTTTTATGTAAACAGAAAAAACCCTGCCACGAACATTCCTTAGTTCCTGCAGAATATAACCTTTCCCTGCTTTCTTCCTCACCCCTTTCAGGCTCTTGAGTTTGTTGGGGTTCGCCCAGGGGAGTGCACAAGTCAAACTGTTCCAGACAGAGCCTGCTTTGTTGTCCATCTGGCCACACACAGAGCAGGAAGCCTGTTCCTTCAGAATTCCCAGCCCTGTCCTTCTAGTTCTAAGAAAGGTATGGGATAGTCAGATAAACATCTAGGATTAATTCCTCAGCTGAAGCTGAGTGGAATTGTTCCCATGAACTCAAAAGCACTACAGTGGTGCAACCCAGTGGGCTGAAGGCCTGCAAGACCTGCTGTCCCCTCGGATCCATGCTGCTGCAGCCTGCTCTTTGTGGGCATCCAAGTGCCACGGGCTAATACTAGAGCAAGTTCTTCCAGGAACACAGAAATCAGCTCTCAGCCCAGCAAAAAGCCCGGGTTTTACCTCCCTGAAGCACCACATTTGGTCACTGAGGGAGACATGAGCTTTGGCAGCTGGTTACAAAAAGGGTTAACCTCGGATTTAATTGAGATCATAAGCCCCACACTAATTCTCACCTTCATTAGCAGCTCTCTACTTGTCAGATAATTGTCATGGTCTGAGAAGATCTCAGACAGCTCTTCATACATCAGCAGGATGTCCCTGAACAGGAAAAGATTAAATCATTTAGGTCATTAGTAAGCACTCAAAATCAGATCAGGTTTCCATTGTTTTCTCATGAATCATTAACAGTTGGGCTTATAAAAGGTGATGGCATCAGAATGCATCCAGTGAGATGCTGCACATCTACTGGGAGCCTTCCTGGGATCTTCTGTTGCTCCCAGTCAAGTCAGGCCACACAGACCCTGAGCAGGGTTTTCAACTAAACTGCGAAGTGTGAGACTGGTGTAAGAACAGGTTAAAGGGATAAAAAGGAACAGAGGAATTGCTGAGAGGTAACCCAAGTACTTAATTTTTGCCCTGTTCCATGCTCTCTGGAAAGCTGGAAGCATTTAAGTGTGGGAAGAGTTTTCTCTTGCCCAATACTAGATGGTATGGGGAAGCAGAAGGCACATCCCACCTCTATGTAGGGAAAATACAGAAGGATACTACCTGGTAGAACGATCTTTAAATTTATCAAAGGCAAAGAGATCTGTTTTTCCCAAACTGAATGAGCAGAACACCATCTTTTCTACACAGAGACTTCTGGTGTCTGTGAGGTAATCAGTAAATATGCCAGGTAAAGAATTATTAATACAAAAAGGTGTTCCCCTGGAAGAAATATTATCTTCAATACTAGATTTTGTAGTTTGAGGATATATTTTATGGAAATATCAGGACTAGATTAGTGAGGGCCTGTAGCAAGCTGGACCTCCTCAAACTTCATGGGAAACAGGACAACATGGAAAGATCATGGTGACCTGGGAATGGTGTGCACGAGCTGGGGGAGTAGCCAGTGCCACAGTTTTTCAAAAGAGGTTGTGGAAGATCCAGTATGCTAAAAAGGACAGAATCCAGTAGGGATTGCCCTTGGGGATGAAAGAGGAGCTCACAGCAGGGGTCTGAGCCTCCCAGGAACAGGAGGTTCTTCCAGCAGGAGTGATGTCCCTGAAGAAGCAGAACAGCAAGAGGATGAGAAGAAGGAGCACTGAGCTTTGCACCCTCAGGAGCTGAGGGGGAGCCTTACTTTGAAACACACATCCAGGTCGTCTTCAGCCGATAGATGGAGTTGGACTGCAGCGCTGAAATGATGGCCCTCAAGGAGGAAAAGTTCTTCAGGATCCTACATTCCTGTGAAAGGAGCAGTTAGAGACACAGGAGCATTAAAGGGCAGCATTACAGAGACCTTAGAGCTCTTCTCTGACCAGTGTCATGCCTGTGACAGGTTCTCACTGCTGAGCAGGCAGCTGTGCAAATACTGAGCATCAAAAATATCACTCCTCCCTCTACCTACCAAACACTTTATAGGCTTTGGCATTTATATCTTATTTTCCTCACTGCCCTGTATTTGTGCTTCCAGCTTCCAGTTCTCCCAGTGAAAACAAAAGTGGAACCAAGTCCATAAAGCCAGGCTAAAAGGCACAAAGGTTGCACTTCTTAAAAAGCTCTTTATAAGTACCAATCCCTTTTACCCTTTAGGGGAAAAACAAGGCTTTGCCTCTTTGTATATGGTATTTAAAATATAAACCCTCAATCATCTAAGTGTCAATTAAAGACATGCAAAGGAATAACCTGTTATTCAAGTGTGTCTACACTCTTTAAAGAGAAAAACCTTCCCAGCTTTTCCACAATTGGGATCACAAACATTTCTTATCCAGTTTCTCTGTAGTAAAAGCTTTGATGGAAAAGGATAAGGAAAAACTTAATTCTCAAAAAGAGTAGCACAGATTCCTGTTAAAGCAGATAGAAGCCAGAAGGAGGGGGCAAGTCTGGTCTGTGACTCTTCAAGAAACTTCCTGGAAATCTGTTGGTGGTTCATGAACAAAAGCATGGGCACCACAAACTTCAGAACAGGTGTCTGTACATGCAAATTCAGCAGACAAAACACCTGCCAATTTGACTGCAGCACGGAGATGAGAATGTATTCAAACTCCAATTCTGCTTCTGAACATTTTTATGGGGCTGATTATTACCCTAGTGATGCTGATTACCTAAAGGATCCTTACAGTGAAAAACAGACATGGATTTATTTCCTTTGTAGGACCGAACAAATGTAAAGCAACCTCAGCATAAGCAGAAGTCAGACCTTAATAAAGCAGCAACTCTGTTCAGGAGTTGCATTAAAAATGATTTAACAACTAAGGCAAGTACATACTCACCCAGTTATTTAGCTAAAAAAAAAAAGGTCTTTGTGTGAATTAGGAGGCTACATTTAAGCAGACAGGCTGGGCAGACAGCACCTGAAGCAGGTGGACAGTTATGTAAGACAAAGACCAAGTTCAAGATCAGGTGGTAGGACATGCCAGACCTGAAAGCTATTTTTGCATGGTCTGGGGCCAAAAAAAGCCACATAACAGCTCTTCTTCAGGGACTGGCACGTTTAAGAATGAGACCTTTCTTTATGTTCAACTTGAAATTCAGGTTGGGCAGAAAACAAATTCAGAGGCACAAATTATCTGCTTTTCCTTTTTTTTCCCCAGTACCACAGGAGTTTGGACTGGAAGATCCAATTTGGAACCATCTTGACTTAACTGCATATTATATAATTTAAAGGACATTAGGAATTCAATACTGGATTTAGTGTTCTCAGTGATTTAACTGACTGCAGACTAAACTTGAGCAAGCTTTCATTTGTATGCAAGAAGAATTTTTAAGACTGGTTTGAATAACTTTGTTTCATGCTGTGTCCTTCACAGGGAGAAAACCAGAAAGAATCCTGTGCAGAAACAGCGTTGATTTAAAAAAATGTAAGCATAACAGGATATTAGTGATTTAATTTTTAGTTCTTATTTTTAAAGAAAATATTGTTTGAGTGAAATTGGCTGCGCCTGCTCAGGAACCTCAGACCTAGGTGGAGCAGAGAGGACTGGCAGTTGGAAAAAGCATTCACTTTATCTTTTAAACCAAGAAAATGGATCCAAAAGTCACAGAGATAACAAACATGGAACTCCATGCTGCTACATTACAGGCTTAGTTGTCAGTGAATAACTGCACTTTAATGAGTGGATTATTTTCTAATTCAGGCACCTAACTATTCAAAACACTCATTTGCATGCACAAAGCAAGCAACTTTCCTCAGAAGTGGGCAACTAAGTATATATGCACCCAGCTGCTGTACATGTGCAATTATTTTGTAGAGCGTGCACATGCATTTTTCTGATGTTTAGCTACGACTGGAGCATTTAATTATGTGTAGGAACTAAGTACAGGGAGAAGCACTGGATCAACAGAGGTGGAGAACAAAGTTCTCCATCCACAGAGCAGGTATGATGAGAGCAGTGCCTGTCCTGGCTTCCCTTCTGCCTTGTGACGATGAGGGAGCTCTTCATCCTTGCCAGCCCAGGCTGCCCCACGAAGGCCCTTTGAGCTGGTGCCCTCTGCAACCTAAAGATCTGCATGTAGAAAATAAGGAATCAAACTTCCCAATGCCTTCACACGGGCTATAAAGCATCCATTAGATGATAACAAAAGCAAGCAGACGTCAGTGCCACAGGAGAGGTGAAAGACCTTCCCCATACCAGTTTCCTGAACCATGCAGTTGCCAGAGCTCAGGTCCCAGGACTAAATGCTGCTTCTGGAAGCACAGAAGTGCATTGTCAAGGCTCTGTCTTGAGGTTTTCCTGACTGCTTGTTATGTACAGCTCAGAAAGAATCCATGTGATTCTTAGAAGTCAACACACATCCCTATGGAAGTGCTTGAAATGTTCTCTTACAAGAGAGAGACCTTGGTTACTGCCAGCTGCCCAGCGCTCTGAGGGGAGTTAAAAAGGTGACAGTAAAATATTAAAGACAAAAATCTAAGAAACTATCAAACTAGAGTTATGTAAAGAAGGCATGGAAAAAACCCTTTCCTGCAAAGATTAAGAAACATGGAATCTGCTATAAGAACCACCTAGAAGCTCTGCTGAGGCACATGGAGAACAGGAACGTGATTCCAGACATCCAGCACGGCTTCACCAAGGGCAAGTCCTGCCTGACCAATCCAGTGGCCTTCCAGGATGGAGCAATTCCATCAGTGGACAAGGGAAGAGCTACAGATATTGTCTGTCTGGACTTCTCTAAACCCTTGACATGGCCAAGTAGCAATTCCATTTCCATGGTGGGGAAGAACTAAGGAGAGGAAGGGCAATATTCCTTTGGTATCACAAAGCAAATCAGGTTAAAATAGAAAGAACTAGAGCTAAGATGGCCTGGGACCAATGTGTACAACCCCCTTCTCCCCTCCCAACTCCCTCACTCCAAGGCACCTGCCCAAAAAAAACATTAAACAGAAGAAATGCTTTACATGTGCAATATGAATCCACTTCTCAATGATCTTGGCTCTCTGCTGGATTTTGAGCTCCTTGGTCCCCAGGATAGTGCTGACAACACATTTGGTAACTGTGTTGAACTGAGTAATGGTGGCTCTGACAGTAGGAGCCAGGTTCTTGTTTTCTTTCTTATCCCTTTGAGACCAGATGGATCCCAAACAGTGGTAGGGCACAACTTTCTTGAAGAGCATCTAGAGGGAAACAGAGGTGTGGTAAGCCAGCAGGATTCTCCTAAATCTCTTTTATCCATGAGGAGAAATGCAGGTTTACAGT
Source organism: Manacus vitellinus (assembly GCF_001715985.3). Lineage (NCBI taxonomy): Eukaryota > Metazoa > Chordata > Aves > Passeriformes > Pipridae > Manacus > Manacus vitellinus. The sequence continues at coordinate 713,052 of NW_021940744.1, read as the reverse complement.
ACAAACTGGATTTAAATCTAATACGGTATTCAAAGATAAATATTTGAGGTTTTTTAATTTAAAATATACATTTTGGCATAATCTTTACAGGCTTGGTGCCCTAAAAGAACTGTCAGTTAAACAAGACTGGGAAAAAAAGGGACACCTTTATATTAGTAGCATAACCAAGGTGACATTTTTTTATATAATGATATTTTGAAGGAGATTGATACAGACAAAGCAAATTAGAGCACTACAGTTCAGAGAACCTAGACATCTTCAGGTCAGGTAGCAATATAGTCAAAACATGCTATTTCTCAGGTGTCAAGTCTTAAATTTTGCAAAAAAGGCGACGAATATATATTCCCACTTTTTTTTAAAAACGAAATAAAACACACCTTCAGTATGACTGAAGGCAAAAGCCCAGTGACTGAAGCAGTTGGAATAATGACAGAGCTGTGTTCTGTGTCCCAACAGCAGACCTGTTCTAGAACACTATACTTATATTACTATAACTTTAAATAATATATACTATATATTATATAATGTTATATAGACACTTATATATAATTATATGTAATACTCTACATACCACATCCATGTATGTCAACTGTTCTGCCACAATATGGTCTTGAAAAGAGGAGAATTCTTCTGGATTGCTGATCTCCAGTTCCTCTCCATCAACCAGGTCACTGGAGGAAGTGCTACAGAACCCATCTGGACAGGATGGAAACCAACACTCAGTAAACTTACACAGCAAACAATGAATCAAAGCAGGTGCTTGTTTATTTTGAAACATCCCTGTATTACAGCAGAACACCCCAAGGGTCCTGCCTGATGTAATGGCCCCACTGTGCTGCATACGTGACAAAAATGACCAGAAGATTAAATTGGCATAGAAAAGGTGGAAGAAAAAGGAATAGAGAGAACTGAGATGTTCAGGTTCTCTTAGCAGAGAAGTGGCTTAACCCATTTGCTATTTTTTTCTGAAAGAAAAAACATCACCATCACTCCAGCAAAGATTCCTTGTTAACATTGCAGAATTTTGTTAATTTACTTTCCAGTGTTTATAGTTTTTAAAAAATTATCAAACTACAAAGGGATGAGGCTGCAGTAATATCCCCAAAATATTGCATGAGGAGTGCTCTTATATCCAGAAATAAAAGGAGAAATGATGTTTCTCAGCACCATTTATGGCTACACGGACTATATTGAGGAGGGTTGATTCCACCATTCTTCACCTTTCCCTTTCAGGGAATTTTTCCCAGGAAAGGGAATAGAGTGAGCACCTACAGCATTCTGCTGAATGCTTCTAAATTTGCACTGGGCAGCAGAGAAAAGGTGAGAGAGCAGAGCTTTCCCCTTGGAGGAACCCGACACAGTGTAGCAGGGAAAAGGTTTCACAGCCATGTCACCTTTTGGCTCCCAGAAGTTGGGAATAAAAAATTAAACACCAAGAAATATGCCCTTGTTTCCCAAACAGAAAATCCCTCAAAATAAATCTTAATCCTTTTTACTGTAAGGCAACGGTAACTCCATAAGGAGGGAGGAAAAATTATGGACTTGTTGAAGAGTAACAATGAAAGTACTGAGTTTACTACTAGTGAGATTTCATTAACAAAAACAAAGTATGTTATGCAAGACTTCATACCCAGTTAAAGCAGAACATTCAAGCAACAACAGCAGATAAAGTGATACAGAATCATTGTTTTTCAAAATACTTCATTTTCCCTTCCTTCATTCTTTACCAAACGATCATCACTGTAAATTGCTATGGTTTTGATGTAACAAATTATATCTACAGGCTGATTTCCATCTGTACATTCGAATTGCACAATTTACTGACAGAGCTCAATGTGATAAATGGAGATCTCTGTTCCAGAGTTACTTTCCTGTGGCTGTTTTACAACAATATGCATAACTAAATGGACTTTGACTGAACTATTACAAGAATCTCTCTCTTTTTGACTTTGTAACTCCTCCTTTCCCTTTCGGCTCTTGAAATTCAACTCAAAATCCTCATCACTGAGTTGCAGCCCTACCCAGAACCTCACAGCTCCCTTAAAGCTGTGTTCTGGAATGCAATGCAAGTTTTCCTTTTCTTTTTCCATGCCTTTTTTTCTCCTTCATAAATGTGTAACCAGTGTTTTCCCTGCTCTACAACAAGCTGGAATCCTCTTGTACTCAAGTATCTCATCATCTCCAAAGCCCTCTGATCCATTCAGCCCTCTCAAAGCCTGACTGCTCTCTTGACTGCACTGAGAACAACCACGTGCCCCTTCTGAATTTGCAATCTCTGCCTGTCCTTGCTTTGATTTGCTCAAGCTGCAAGAACTGGGGCCAGGAACAGCTTTTATCTACCTGTCTGGCACTGCAATCTAATCTACTGGCATGGCTGATGGAAGCACGGGGCAGAGGTTTGAATACCCAAGTCAAGTGGCAGCACTGGGATGCAAATTTGTAAATTCAGAGCACAATGAATGCTTGGGAACAATAATTATCATCAAGGATTGCAGACAACATACTAAGAATTTTGAAAGAAATCTCTGAAATGTACAAAGATGGAGCTCTGATCAAGTAAGGCAATCCTAAATCTCTTCTCTGAAGACTCCACAGATTAATTTTGTTATCCTACTCTTATGATACCCTAATTACCAGGCTCTATTCTGCCACAATTTGGGAAATCTTATCATTCAAATTGACTCATCTGTATGATTCAAAAAAAAATATTTTCAGCTGTTACTTGAGGAAACAAATGCAGAACAGAAGCAGGCTGCTGGAATCTTCTGTTCACTCTGAAGAACAGAGGACCCAAATAGAGCTCTCTATAGCTTTCTTTGTTTGACCTGGGGGAACCCAACCCAGGAAAGGTCATCAATGGGCACATATTAGCCATCCTGTACCTGTGTTCAATAAGGAAGAGGACTGGGCTCTGTGCATTACTCCTTTTTATGTTAGTGACTGAGTTCATTTGGCATTTCACAGTATTATGCACTGACATGGTATTTCTGGAACATCCGGCAGACATGATTTTTATGGGATGAAAGGGTTTTTTTCTGCCATTTCCTTTATGACATGAATTATTCCCTCTCATCCCTCTACCAAAGCTGGAAGTTGATTCCAGTTCTCATTCACATACTACGTGAGCTCCTATGACTTTCCAGCTCATGCCACAGGAAGCTTTCTGAGCAGGATAAGGGGATGTGTCATGCTTGATGGTGCACACAGATTTGTGTTACTACAGTTCACTATTGTTCCAGTGGACTGTGACCCCCAATAACGTAAGTTTTTCCTCTGTCCTTGGATTCCAGCAGCCAGCCACTCCAATAGGAAAAAACAGTCACAGACACTTCCTTTGACAAGATGGTAACTAGGAAGAAAAGCTGCAGGACAACAAACCTGTGACTCAAGCTGTATTTTGTCACAGCTCTGTTTTTTGTTGGTCAGGGGTTTCCTTGTGTGTGTGTGGGGGGAATTTGAAGTGAGGAGCCCAGCTAGAGAGCAGCTGTGTTTTAACTCAATGGCATGGGAAGTGTGCTGACAATTAACCACTTGGCTGCTGCAGCAATCTCAAAGCTTTGGCTAAATATTAGAGAAGTGCTGGATTTCCCAATCCACCCCAGAACAGACAGATATGGGCACCTATACTGAAAGAGTATTTCCTCCCTCACAGAGCCCCACACAGAGATTTAAAAAAAAAAAAAAAAAAAAGACATGAGAAACAAGCCACTGGTGAGCCTCACATTATTATTGATAAGCATGAGAGGTGTTGAAACATGGTCCACACAAATCCCTTACAGTCTGAGAGAACAGAAAGACAGAAGCGAAAGGTAACTCACCAACAGTTTCCGCTTCTTGGTTCTGGAACTGCTTCAAGAGGTTCTGCACCTTACTCTCCATGTCAGAATTGGGCATATTGTTCTTCAGGTAATCCAGCAACTTCAGCAAACATGTGTGGTCAGGTGGCTCTCTGAAATCCTCAGAGCACTGATCGAGCCAGGCCCGTAAGACTGATGCTATTTCACTGGAAGCAAACACAGAGAGAACACAAGGTTTGCATACAGCATGTGCTGATGGAATTGGAATTGTATGTACCTACAACTGATGTACCTGTATCTAACAGAACAAAAAACACACCCAGCTGAAGTATCTTTGCTGAGCTGTGCCATGGCCACTTTGAATAACTACCACACATTACAAACATAATCAACAGCAGAATGTAATTTCTTCATTCCCTCCTGTGCCAGTGGGAAAAGCTCAGTGTTTGTTCCATGGCATATTGTGGGAAAATAGCAGAGAGGAAACAAGGTATTCATGGCTCCTTCCAGTGGAAGTGCTAAATCAAACACTTCCTGTGGGGCCTTTCACCAGTCGCTGCTGCAGTCTGGGGACCAAGCTGAAGCTGCATATCCACACCATATGACTTGTTGTCTGCAGTCTTTGTACTAAGCTTCCCTGTCCATGAAATCTTGGGTTTCATGGAGGAAAAAGGTGTCTAATCCTGAAACTAACCCCCAGGAGCACACACAGTTGGTGGGATTGCCTCATTTGTGAGGATAAAACCCTCACTGGCACATGTGCAGCATGACGCTGTCCATGCCAAGGATCAAACTTGAAGCACCAAGAGAACTGAACCCAGATGACACACTGTTCCTGCTAATCTTGGGGTGAAATGTTTAGCTAAAATATATCAGCAGAACCTTGGTTTCATTTTTAGCCCAAATACAAGGAGGGGCTGTCAAATTACACTGTGCAAAAAAGCATCTCGCTCATGCTAGCAGTGCAGGAAAAGGATGCTTAGGGAGTTACAGGACCATTGGATTTTGTTCAGGAAACTTACCCCAGACTTTCTTACACGCATGCAGCTAAAAGGACACTAACTGCCCATGGACAATCCTACAGACTGGGGGGGATGAGGGGAAACAAAGCTGATGAATCAGCGTGGTTTCCACCTGTCCTGAACGGAGGGAAGTGATCTGTTGATCTGCTTTTCCTGATTTATGTAGGTTTTCATCCACACCCACTTATGCAGATACTGCACAAACGTATGCTTGTGGGAATGCCCTTAAATCCTGCATTTGCAAGGAATTTTCATCATTTCAACTTGATTTTGATAAATAAGACCAAGCTATGTTTTCCAGGAATAACTTAGACAGTTGCTGACAAATTTCAACTAAGTGTGGAAAAACCAGAAGACAACTGGAAAATAACCAAATATCTTAATGTTTTAAGCTCTTTTTTTTCAGAATAAAAGGTACAATAAACATCTAAACTTCCTGAGAAAAGGGTCCTGAAGATTTCTTCTGTGTCACTGAAACCATCAAATTTCTTCCAGCCTGGAGAGCTCTCCTGTCAGAGCTGTGTACAAATACTGGCACATTGCTGCTGCAAGTTGGGAAACCACAGCAGTCTCTGGTTAATTCAGCTGCTCACCGGCATCCAAAATAAACCAACAGTTAAATAAGAGTAAAGAGAATTTCTCCCACTCTCCGTATCTCATCTGAACTGTATTGGTTTTTCCTCAAAACTCAATTAACCTTTAATCCCATATAGATTTCATTTTACAAGTCCCATTCCATTTAAGTCTGTTGTTTCTTCCGTTTCTTGCCCTGATATTGTGGCAACTTTGAATTTTCAATTAGAGTATTTGGATATCTGTCAGTAATATTGTTTGGTTAGGCTTGCTGACAGGAGAAATGCTGGAATTACAATTTCAGAGCAACAAAAAAGTATTTACAACCAAAAATTAACATGCAAACACGTTCTGGATTTCAGGTTTCACTGCAAACATGAAACACACTGTGCAGCTTGGAAGACTCTACATTTCAAAACCATTTGGACGGAATTTTCATGAGTCAGCTCAGGCAAACTACCACCATACGTGCAACAAGTACAGCCTTCATGGCTTAGGCCAGTGGTGGCCAAACTTTTTATCTGGAGCTTCAGGACTGTTTTATTCCCTCAGAACAGGTATCACATAACAGCCAGTGCTCCATGACCACCATGGCAAAGCCAACAGTGCCAGCCCAGCTCCACATCCCAGTGCCAGGAAAGGCCACAACAGACAGATGTGCCTTGCTCCACGACCAAATTGTGCATTTCCTCCTCCTCCTCTGTGCTCCTTTTCCCCACCCACATCACAAACTCAGCATCATCCCCACTGGTTCCACCATCAAAACTAGGTTGGGTATCCTATTCTTACGAGCATTTATCAGCTTAGCAATGATCTGGAAGGAGGAGCCTCTCCACAGAGCAAGTTCTTGTACTAACTAATATTGTTCACACACCCTTTACACTAAGCACAGTTTCCAGAGGCTTGGTTGGTGGCCACTTTCATAAGCTGAAGAATAAACAGAGTTTAAGACAGACACAGTCTTCCAGAGCAGGGTGAAGAGTTCACTGCTGTTACAGACACTGATTTTTGCCAGCAAAATCATTTCAGTCAAGAGGGGAAATAGGAAAGAGAGAAGAGGTACACTGTGCCCTACTGACCTCCTATTGCCCAATTGCTTCACTGGTGTGTCAGGGAATGCAGCTTTCCAACAACGGGCTGGAGACTTGCCCATATCTTGCAGTAGCTTTACATTTACTGCCCTTGTGAAGAAACTCCGTGTACTCGACAGCCCCAGATAGGAACGGGAGCCTTCCGAGAGCTCAGGCAGGAAAGAAACATCACAGACTACATTTTTCATGGGTTGATTATAAGCTATAAATTTTTCCTTTCTTGCCTATAAGAAAAAAAACAAACCTCCATGTTTAACTCCTGTCCTGCCAACCACAGGCTCCAGGTTCTGCTCAGCAATGCTTCCAAGTTTCACACTTATCAAAAAACCTTCTGAATTCCACATGTGCTTTGCTTGAAGCCCATCTCTGAAGGTTCCAGTCTCCAAAACCTACCTAGTGTTAGGTGGAAGAAGTGTATCTGAGTCTGTCATTCACAAACTGGGAACAAAAACTACTCACCCACTCCCCTTTGCCCAGGAGCTACCACAAAAGCTGGGTGGTGGGGCAGCTCCAAGTCTGGCAGCTCTGTTAGCTTAGAGGGCACAGAGAAGGTGGAAAATGAGACCTTCCCACCCCATGGCCGCATGGGAATTCTGCATGCTCTTGTCTCAAAAGTGAAGACAGCTATAACAGTCCTGAAGAGATCTGATAGGAATTAGAGATCATTTCTTCCTGACAAAAAAGGCAAAAGCAGCATTTTCTTCCCGCCACAATTATTTCTAAAGAACGGGTAGAAGGGAATCTCAACAATTAAGGAGAACCTCAGTTGCAAAAGGAAAATAAATGATTGATTTCTTATGAAATTATACAGCAATGTGCATAAAATTATCTGTAATTTGCCAAATGCATACTTAAGGCATCAACCTCTTTATAGAGGGCTATTCTCTGTCTTCCACTGTCCATCCAATAATGCTCAGGCTTGCTCACACAGACTAAATTAAGACAGCTGCCTTTTCTCAGTTTTCCTTGTTAAACCAGGGATAAAATCAGGGGTAAAACGCATGTAAACCGCAAGCAAAGGTTGCTGCAAGGGTGGCTTCTCACACCCAGTCTGTTTATAAATACTGTCCTGATGACTTCCAGCAAATGTCTGCTCCTTCTGATTTGGGAAAAACTCATTGAATAACATATAGGAGGCTTCTGCTGGGACACCAAAGCCACTAAAGGAAGAGCTCTGCTAGCTGTTCTTTGTTTTAATTGAGATGCCAATCACTATTTTTCTTTCTAATTATTCTTGTCTGCTTGGTTCTGGTTGTTTTCATAACTCTCCCACTCTTCCACTGCTTACCCTGCCCCAAGTTTGACTCTGCTTCTCATGTAACCACACTGGTTTCTGCTGTTGTTTTAGCTTAATTGGCTTTACTGGAATGAATGCTGATTGTTGCTCTCCCAAATGCATCTTAACTGCTCCCCACCATGGATTTCCCAAGCATCAGAAGCTTCCAACTAATTTTCTTCCATTTGTCTCACATTCCTTTGGTGTCTGTTGTCCTGGAATACAATGTTTCAGGACCGGTTTTATTTCTACAGTGCTGTAACTATGCACATTGTTTTCCAGTGGGACTGTTTGGTTCAGGAGGAATTAAAAGACAAGTTTTTGGTCAGGAAGGTCTAAATGCAAAAAAAGCCATGGGAGAATGTTTGTTTGTCACTGTGAGAAACTCCAAATGCTGTGGTATTACACTGAAGGTTTTGGTATTTACTATTTTAGTGCAAAAGAGGAGAGGTAAACATGCAAGACATGCCATGTGGTTAAGTGATTAATTCCCTAATTTTCTCTATTTGAACTGTTTCCCCCAGTTGCTATGGTATGAAACAAGGAGAATTCAGTTTAGCTTCGAGTTGCTTTGTCTATGGTTTTCATTGTGCCACATTCCAAGTTTTAATAACAAATAAATCCCACACTTTGATAATAAAGAAGATGCAACTATGAGCTGACATTCAAGACAAGCAAAGAAGCCCCAAGTATTTTGATTCATTTCTGTGGCCTGTCATTCATCTGAGGGAGAGAACCACCAATGCACTCCAAACCAGCAAACCAAAGCCAGTAGCAGAAGGAAACCACAACCTCATAGTCCAAGAGGAGGCTTGAAAGGACTTTTGCTGTGACTCAGAGATTCAAAAGCCTCAGGACTCAGCCATGGCAGTGCTAATGTTAGACCTCTGGAAAGCAGACAAACAAAAAATCATGGTCCAAGTCCACAAACCAACACGGCAACATTGTCTGCCCCTTGAAAAACCCTTCCTGTGGGTAATCTCAGGTTCCTACTACTGTTTTTTTGAGCAAGGTCTTCAAGTAACTCAATTCAGGTAACGCTGACCTCAGCTTCCCCGAATGCAAACATTGCAGGCCAGCCTGGACTGCCAGCCCGGCCTTTTCTCTGTGTCTGGGCAGGAATGAATCACTTCTGGGAACTCCACCGACAGAAATCTTTAAACCTTACGGTAGCAAACTCAGCACCTTTTGTGGATGCAGCATGATGTGCTGCCTCAGCTCTCCAGGCACAGCAAGTCACCTCAATGCCACGTGCTCAGCACGGTTTGGGACCCTCACCTTACTCAGAGGCACCTCAGCATCCAGGGAAGCCATGACTTCCAAGAGGTACAAGCAGATATGCATGATATTTTAGACTTTGAGGGCTTTATGGTTCTTTCTCTGTCCTCAGCCAGGTCCTCAATGCCCACCTTCTGGGAAAGCAGTGTCTGCAGGTTTAATAAATCACCTCTTTAAATTCACAGAGCCTGTGGGTTTGGGTGTAGTTGTCTGCCAGCAATGGATTGGTTACCTAGAGATCAAAATTAACCCCATCTTTCGCTAGGGGAGGGAAATAGGGCACAGATCATCCTGCATACAAACCCCAACCTTTTAACAGCGAGTTAAAAGCTCATTGAGGAACTCTCCTCCTCTGAAGAGAGATCAGGGTGATCAGGTCCTATCACCAGAAGCATTGTTTCTGACTATCTTGTGGGCAATACACAAGCATTTTGGGAGGACTGAAGGTCCCAAACAGCACTAGTTGTTTGGCTTGCTGATCCCCTTCCCAGAACCCGTAAAGGTGCTTAAGATCTCCAGGAAGTGACTGTCTCATTCAAGCTTCCCATGACTCCTGGCTAGTAAGGTGCAAAGAGTCTTTACATTAGATATGAGCAAGAGAAAGAACTACTTTTTGCTCTAATTTCTTTCCTCATTTGCTTTTTGTCAGATGCTGTGTACCAAACAACACATTTGAACTGTATAACCTCATTTAAAAAAAACCCAAAACAATAGCTGAATTATAGTACAAATTCTATGGGCCTCTCTCTAATTCTTAATTCTACTTGTCATACTGGTAATTTTTGTTTGTGTTTAATGTATATATGGTTGTATTCTGAATTGTCACATATTGTGGTGTTATTTCTAGTCTCTTCTTTTTTAAAGTCAACAGAAGTCCTACGTTAAAAAACATGCAGTGAACAGAGAACTCCAAAGACAACAACAACCCAAGATGAGGAGGGAACTCTGTCACACCTTGACACAAAAACATGCAGAACTCAGACAGAGCACCAGGCAATCTTGTTTATACGATGCAAGGAAGAGCAAAAAAAATTGCTTATAGGAGGTAGAGGGTCAAGTAAGTTACTCCTTACAACTCTTATCAGACAACTAAGAGAGACATATTTCTGAAATACAGGCTGAAGTCCATCTCATTCAGACATTTGACTGGAATATATGACCTTTGCTGGACTTAATTCTTCTGTTACTTGTGACCCTGAACCTTCTGACTGACTGAAAATAACGTGAAATGTGGAAAGCAAGCTAGTGAATGTGAAAAGGTAAGGTGGGTCCTGATAGGAAAAAAAAGGCAGGTTGTTTCAAGCTTACAAAACTTTTGATGGTGTTCATAGTCTATTCATAACTGTAAGATCCAAGGCATTTTGAAAGTTACAGCACCTTTGTTTAAACTATATATTAGATGAAATTTAGATCTAACAGGGATCTAACAGATCCCTGTTGAAAAATACAAATTTTTGACCACTCCAGCAGCCCAAAAATGATAGGAATGTTGTTTAAGTGAACAGGAGAAAATCCCCTTGGCACAAGGGATCCTTAGAAGGCATGTTTCTGAACATAGCTGAAGTGATCTTGGGTCAGTAACAACTATATGTCACTGCAGCAAGTGTGAAAAGTGTGTGCTGGCTCAGCCCCAGAATTTGGAAACACAAGGGCAGGTTTATAGCTCCCAAAAGCCTCTCAAGCAAGGCTGTGCCACAAGTGTGCTCAAGGCCTAGTGCAGACCTGAAGGTTCTGCACTATATGAACATTGGGTAGAATACTGACATAATTTAAAAAAAGAAAAAAAAATCAGATAATTTACACACATCAGACATTCTCCTCAAAATACATCACAGCTCTATACTACAAGTGCAAAAGCACAGAGAACTTCAGTGCAGAAATCGGTAAGCTGTGAGCTCACAGTTCTTCCCACACGTACCCCTAAGATTTTGCAAAACTTCACCCTTTCTTTAAAGCTCCATGAGGTATTTAAACAGCCATACATTCATCTGCAGTTGCTTTTAACTTCTGCTGCAGTTTTTTATGTCAAACCACTGGAAATGCTTTAAATTGCATCCCTATTTCTAATGCCCTAACTGGATTTTTAAAGCCTCTGAACTGTCACAACAGGAGTCTGACAAATCCAGAAGGTCTCTAGCCACAGACCACAGGCTTCCCCATGAGATATTTTTCCTCTGAGAAATACAGAGTTAATGGCAAGAAATAACATGGCTCTACTGCTTCTTCCTCTTATTTCTCCAAGTCATATAAAACCAAGAACACAATTATATCATGTTTCTGTTCTATGAGAAAAGAGGGTAAATGCAATTACATTGGAATTATCCCAGACAAGAGAAAACCTGAACTACTAGAACTACATGTTTCACAACAGGACTACAAAGCCAACCACTTTTCCAGATACCATTTATCATACCTAAGAGACAAGTAGCCAGAGCAGCTGAGAGCCATGGAAACTTTTAAAGGAGGAAAGTGAACTAACATTTATATGGGATCTGCTAAAACACGTACACCTGACAAATTTCTTTGTTGACAACTTCATTGTTGAGCTTTCTACAGACATGTAGTTGGGTAAAGGTATCAAACTCACACATAACAGGTATCTTATGAAGGCCAAAGGAGCAAAATCAGCTGTGCTGACTATACTAATGAAAATTCTGTCAGAAAAACTCATCAGAAGTTGAGCTACCACAGGGATAGGACACAGGCTTCATCTGTTTGTCAGTCCCTGGCTGAGCAAAGGGGTTACATGATGATCCCATGCCAAGAGGGAGGAAACCATTGATGCAGCAGGAAGCAACTTGACAGGGTTGGTAAACTTTGCGTATGTCAGTAGGAAAACAATTTCAGTTAAAACCAAACCAAAACAAACATGTTTCTCCTAAATGTAATTCCCCTTGCACGCTCACCTCCAGGCATAACAAAAACTTGATGCAGTTTGCCCAAAGCCTTGGTGACACAAGTAGCATCAACATTATTTTCACCCCTTTTCTCTCTCCACTTCATGGACTGCTCTGGGCCCATAAAAAGGCAGTTGGGGGATCCATCCCAACATGATTTATACCGGTGAAATGATCTTCCACATCCCCAATATAAATCCCTAAAGTATTTTGCAAGAGGGTACTGCTTTAGCTCATGTTTTATGACTGAGATAGGGTGAGGTTCAAATGGTTTGCCCAACATTGGAAGGGACCCTAGAGCTCAGTTTGAAAGGAAGGGAACCACTGGCTGTGTATTATTGCCTCTACTCACTCCATAATGCTGCTTTCTTGGTGCTTGTGACCAAATTTTAACTACCAGCTGTTCTTTGATAAGTTCTCATGGCAAATTAGGAGGAAAATATTACAGCAGCCAGGAAAGAATTGGAAAGTCGAGCTCCTATGTCCGAGTCTCATGGGGCAAGGGGAACAGAAAACCAGTAACTGACAAAAATCAAGCATCTTCACACTGTAATCAAATATAATGACACATGCCACAGTGCGTGCAAACCACAGACATCAGAGTACAAATGCTGATGACCTAAGGCACATTTTACACCCAATGTCTAAAGATAAAATGCTAGGAGGATAGCCAAACCACCTTTTTCTCATTTAAACTGCAGTTCAAAACAGCTTTGCTATTTCTCTTGCAAATTAGGATGACCTCAGAATTTAAATTTCACTCTAAAAGCAGCACTGTAAATCACAGGGGCACTAATGGAAAAGATACATGCACACACACGTTGTCTGGAACACGCTCAGCTTTGGTGTGCAGGCACTGCTGTAATACACAATAAAATCAGTCATAGGCAATAACCACTTACTGCCATAGATAAGGCAGAGGAAACAAACACTCCTCGTTTTTTTAATCAACAAAATGTTGGCTCAGATGTGTTCATCTCATGTTTAATTCTGAGACAATTTCCCTGCAAAAGATCCCTGGATTATATTATTGTATATGTTACAAGTCAACTGTTATTTGGCCTTTCCACAAGCTTGTTTAAGCATGCAAACAGTGCTGTGAATTTTCAATGGAAACAACAGCTCTGCTGCCCACATCCTTCTCCAGTACCAAAATCCTGCCTTGGTCTTGCTCTGCAGTGCAAATCCATACTTACGCCCTGAGTGCGACCTCAGATTCGAAGGAGTTCAGGTTTGCCACTTCTCCATGGCTCAAGGTTTCCAGGTTTCCAAACCTGAAAAAGCAGAAGGGTGTTTAGAAGAAACTCTACCAAATAAAAGCAATATCCCAAATAGCATCACTCATATACAATTATCATACACAACTACCAAGTGCTTCTAGCTCAAACTACAAATATGGAATCTAACAGGTGAGCAAAATTAAGGAGCTTGAAGATTATTTCATCTAGGAGGGAAAAAAAATCCCAAAGAAGCAGCCAGGATCTTCCAAGGTAATTTATTAATTTATATGAAGCAGCCTTTACACAGGAGGGATCAACCAAAACAGCTCCACAACCCTCTGCCTGCTTCCACTTCATCCTTTCCCAGAGCAATACTGCAGTGTGCAAGGAGACTGTAACACAACCCCTTTCTCCAATTCAGCTTCTGTTTCTCTAGCACCTGACATTCCTTTGGAGTGTTATTCCACACCAAGTTTTCTAGGGGGCAAATGCTCACTTTGTGCCAAAACTCCCACACATTTGTCACGGGTGGGAATGGCCCATGACGACGCTGTGAAACCACCACTGGGAAAGAGGAAACCATGGGAACAACTCCAACAGCAGCAAAGGAAAATCTCCTACCTACAAGGCTGTGCCTTGCAGGCAGCATTATGCACTTCATTTTCAATGGGAGTGCCCATTGCTTCAGATATACAGCTCCATAATTATCCAGAAAGAATTCCATGGCTCCTTACAGGCAGCTTTAATGAAGGCAGACGATTGCTCACTGTTCAGAATAAGACAAGGTGATTTTATACAGTCAGGTTTATACACCTGAAATTAGGTTGAAGGGTTAGAACTAGAGCATTCTTAAATGTTTGTGATACAACAACCTAGTGTCAGATAGAGAAACACAGTGGGCTGTTGTGTCAGAGCTGTCACAAACTATTCAAAAAATGTGTCAAAAAATGATAGTAGTGGTAGTGTTAAGCTCCTCTAAAGTATCGTTTTAAGGCTTCATGTGTAAGAATCCCAGATCTGTTGCTAAAGGGAGAGGATTTCACTCTCCACTGCCATCCACTCTGTAAGATGCCTAAAATACATCTCAGCCAGTAGACAAAAGACACTCTTCCCCCAGGTGGGAGAAATTTTTTGATTAAAAATTCAATTTTTATATTCAGTTTTCAAAACTTGCCATTAACTCTTTGAGCAAAATTTATTGAGATGATTCCCAACGTCACTGTCCTACTATTGCAAGAAATATTAAATACGTCTTTGCAGAACATTAGGTACTTATGTTCAAATCCCATTGGAGACACATGCTGATTTTTATAAGATAAATCCATAAGACAGCAATAAAGAGCAGGCAGTTTTCTATGCAGAACTGGAGAAGAATATAACACTTTGTTATGTTGCCAGATGTAAACCTCTGTCCATCTCTCATCTCTACCTGAACAACAGTCATTAAATATGGGTTAGGAGGAGTTAATGAGACAGCTGATGTAAAGAACAGCCTTTCTGCAGCCTTCCAGGGCTCTGTTCTCACCAGCTCCTGCACAAAGAGCCATTCACTGCCCAGCCTTGTATGAATGCTTTGCATACAAAAAGAGACACAAGAAACAAAAGGATCCTGTAGCCCACAGAACTTTTCAGCCTTGCTTGGCATTTGGAAAGTTACAGACTCCACTCAAAAGGGACTGACTAAGCAAATGAGACTAGAATGTGATGGGTAGGACTGAATGTTTAAATACTGAAAAACAGAGTGGAAAATGCACCCCTGGGTCTCTGTTAAGAAGAGGGAGGAAAATACTCTGAATAAATCAGAACTAACAAAGGAAAGGTGGTTCTCTGCAACAGCCCCAAACAAACCCCTAAATAAGTTTGTGAGCATTGAAGCAAGCAATTTGGAAGCCCAGACTCTCAGCAAGAATAAGGTGGTTTGAATCCTGCACATAAGGAATCATGGGAATGAAGTCACTTCTCCAGCTGAGTAGGCAAACCACTTGGTATAGAGGGGAAAGAGAGGGAATAATAGATGCTATAGGGCCAGCAGTGAGCCAAACACCACATAAAGCTGCTGTCCCAAAACATGTGGCTCTGCTACCACAGGACACATCCCTTCAACATCTCCCCCTCTGCCTTCCTTGTCCTCTCTATTGACCCTCTAGCAGACCATCCTCCAGCAAAAGGAATGAACAGAAAACATAAAACTAACTTGTTCTTTGCTGTCATTACCCAGTTCCAGGTCTCCCATAGTTCCCTCCTCTGCACACTCCTCCAGATAGGGACTGGTTGCTACTTTATCTGTGCCCGAGCCAAGCACAGCACGGCCCTGCTTTTAAGGAACATGATTATCAGGGAAAAATAAAATATGTAAGAGAGGAATCTGGCCTGCTTCAACCCTCATCTGGACAGCTAGCTAAACACCTTTGGCTTCCATCACACTTGTGAGAATACCACTCTGGAATATCCCACTGGGGATACCAAAGCACCCCCACACCCCAGGACCAGAGGAGCCGCTCTCCTTTCCTTCCCTCCAGAAACTTGCCTCGAGTGCTTTCACATAAAAATACAAACAAGATCTTTTTTTTTAACTCTCCCTAGCCACTCGTATCAAAGAACTAGAAAATATCAGCACATACAGTGTTAAAAGCTTGGCAGGTTTTCAAAGCTGCCTGCTGCACTCAGTTGCCAAACTTCCATGAATACTAAAGGGATTCGGATGTCCAATTACTCTTAAATAGCTTTGAAAACACAAGTCATCCCCCTCACTTCTCAACATACCAGCTAATGCTCAAAATATTGCTCAGTGACTTCTAATCTGTGGTTAAAAGAAAACCTTTATAGACTGAATCTGGCCAAAAAAATTTAACAGGGCTCCGGTCTGAAATTTAATCAAAAGCAAAAGCCTAATGTGAAGTCCTGGAGTGATAATAATAATAATAGGTTTCTAAAACTGAAGTTTCTCTTCAGTACAGCATCTGCTTTTTTTATTTGCCTCTGACACACAGGGAAGAGCACTCCACCTGCTTTTGGACAAATTCAGTGAATATTGCACTGCTTGGACAAGATACTCTGCAGACAGCATCGAATGACCAGCAAATATCCCCACGCACTTAGGGTACAGCATATCCAGATTTCCCAGGACACTATTTTAACAGTTCCAGGACTCTGCTTAACCTGGATTTCTGTATGTCTAATTCATACATCAGAAACGGATAACAAATGCCAAAATTGTACTTTTTTTTTTTAAGAGATTGCCTTTTTCATTACTTCACTGGAACACAAAACAAAATGTATGTACTTATAAAACACAGATTATTTGACACTTTGACACACACTTTAGTCTCTGTGCTGTGATTATTAATAAGTATCATTAAAAAGAAACTTGGAAAAATACAGACTCTTTGCTACTTATCCTGAACCAAGGCAGAGATGAAAACCAAGCTGCTTAAAATCAATTACAATCCATCTTTTTTTATAATTTTTCTTTGTAACATCTGCTTTTCTTCACTGGTCCATATATCTCAGCTGCATGTAAATCATTCCAACTTTTATAGCTTAAGTTTAATCTATATTTTGTCCAAAGCCATAAAATTCTAGATTATCCATGATATTCAAAAAGCCAAGAGAAACATCCACGGATTCTTAACCACTACACTCCTAAGATTTGTGAGAGGGGAAGGAAGCAGTGACCTCCTAGGATTTCCTGTGGATTCTATCATTTATTATAAAAGGCTGGGCATAATGTTGACAAGGTCAGGCACCCCATTCCTCTGAAGGGGATGTTGTAGCTTGCTCAGAGCACAAAAGGCAGTAAGATCAGAACTGGGCTCAGAAAAGAAAGTTCTGTTCCATGGACACTTTTCCCCTGGGCCTCCTTGCCCCCTCCTGACATTTTAAAGCAGCATCAGAGGAGGAGGGCAGGGCCAACTTCCTTGGAGCCTCAACATTTTTATATTCTTTTATATATCCACCATCAATTTTTAGCATTCCCCACGTTCTGTGTCAGAATTGGGATGGGCTGAGAGGTAAAGCTCAGAGTAGTAAATCCTAAGTTTGCACTCCAGGATGGCTGCCCTTTTCTCAGCAGGCTTCTTACCTGACTGTCAAGTTATTATTGTTAATATCATACTAATTAAGCCACAATATTCCTACAAAGCAACTAGTATTATCCTTTTCAGATACAAAAGAAAAGCAGAGGTAATTTATCCATGCCTTGTTCCTTATCTACCTAGTGGGACAGCCAAAATTAAATCTTAGGAGTTCTTATGCCACTTCTACGTCCTAATCACTAATTCTATGTTCTAATTACTATCTGCCAAAGTAGCCACTTCTGTACATCATTTGATTTTGAAAATGCAGTAAATACAACACTCCCAAAATAAGAGTACCTCTGACCCAGCTGTGTCTCAGTTAGAATTTAGGGTGAGAAAGCAATGCTGCATGTTCCAAGCATTTATACAGACACAGCAGCCATGATTTAACAGTCTTGCCATAAATGCTATTCTTATAACATTTAGCAGTTCTTGTGCTGTCTGTAAAAATTTAGGGCTGCATATTCATGTGAAGTAATAGAAGGGGGAGGCAAATTCTTTGTTGTGTTTGTACAATCCCCGTTTCAAATCTCCCCAAATAGGAGAGTTAGGTCTGAAAATATCAGCATCCAGCAAAACATTGGAATCTATGCTAGGTATGACTTTGCAGCCCCAGCATTCTGTTGAGGTTTTTTGGGGGGGAAAGCTGTATTAATTTTCCTGTGTTGGCCCAGTTTGGGTCTTTAGCAGCCAGACATGGCACACTTTCCCTACTTGGTGACTTTAATAAGAGTTGGGATGTAGGCAGCAATGCATTTATACACTGGATGTTTATGCTGAAGTTCTGGATTTTGCAGCATTCTTGACATGAGTTATTAAATCCATGTCCACTAAAAGCAATGGAAAAAACTCCTGATAACATCCTACTGTCATGTAAATGATGGCTCCATTTCCATTAAATACTGGCTCTTACCTGTCCAGGAGAAGTTCCAGCACTGCCTTGGTAGAAGCAAAGGCCCTGTATGTTGAGAGGAAGATGCTGATGTAGGAAAAATCTGCATCCCCAAAAGCTGTGAGAAGGTTCTCCACCAGTTTCTCCAAAGTTCCAGCTTTTATAGCCCTGATCTTGGATGTTTCATATTGTCTGACAGTATGCTCTGGAGGTAACTGGTCTCCTTCACCCTACAAAGGGAAACAAAAACAAAGCACAAAAATCAGACAGGACTCAGATGCCTGACACAGCTTTCAATGGATTACATTCCATCTTATCACCAGAACTGCCCATCATCAGTTCCAAACGATTTTGTCAATTTTGGCTCTCTAAGCCAAAGATCAAGTGCTGTATCAAATAATGGAGTTTTTAAGTAACTTTAAGATATTTCTCAGACGTGTTCCTCAAAATATTTTAGAGTGTGACCACTATCAAGTTAACTCATGATTCTATCACATATTATCTAAAAGAAAATCCATTATCCCACAAAGAATAATATTTCTGAAGGGGAAAAAAGTGATAATTCAGTGTTTCACTGAACTTCTGAATAAACATGAAAACTGACCACAACTTTAGCACAGGCCCTTGTGATTCCCTTGCTGAAAATACCAGCTTTGGGGTGCCACACAAAAACAAAGGTCAGGAACGCATTTGGATGCAAAACATTTCATGACACTTTTGCAAGAGGGTGTCGAAGTCATCTTGCAAACATTCCATTATAGCATTTCAATTTTCTCCTACAGTTTCCATTTGGCACAATATTTGTCCACAAATCAAGGGTTTGGGGTTGGGTGTGTTTTTTTAAACAGCATTTGTTTTTAATGCTTACAGCCTGATTAAAGTCTGAAAGAACTAGAAACATTCCCTTAAATTCTGTCATTATTTAGAGGACAGTTCAGAAAAGTATTTTTGTGACTGGTTTAAATCTTATTTTGTAAAGTATGTGGGATAAAAAGCCTTAAAAATGGGATTATAAATATAAAATATCCAACTGAGGGCATGAAGGCAGCATGTTAATGACTTGTAGTCACTACCAATCCTGGCTTGGTATACGGAAAAAAACAATCTATTAATAAAATAATTAGGAACAGATATCCAACCCACTTCCTATTTACATTGCTACCTGCCACTGCTTTGGAATTGCTTCTAATAGATATCCCCCTTTGTTTTAAACAGTATGTATGTCTTTAACATTATTCTAAAGCCTATCTTTAACACTATTATAAAATTCTACCTTTAGCATTATTCCAAAGCTCTGCTATCTCATTTCCCAGCTTGCTGGGAATTAAAACACAACATGCTGTCTCCACTACAAAAAAAACCCCAAAAAAACCCACAAAAAAAGCCAAAACCAAAACTGACTAAACAGGGAAAAATTTTGCAAACTTTTGTTCCGTGGATCTTATGGCTTTTTTAAAGGTGTATCATGTGTAATATATCTGATTTAAAGGCAGATCTGGAAATACATATTAATGATATACTTGAATTAAAAGTGTATCTGGAATTACATGGGCTACTGTCACTACAGAAACCCTAACAGGATATGTTGTTACCACTATATGTCTCTTACATTCAAATTTTCCCTAACCAAAACTTGGTTGGAAAAAAAAAATTTCCAATTTTCTTGCTGACTTTTCATCTTACAATTAAAATGTACTTTTGAAAATAACTAGTTACAGAATGCAACCACTTTCAAACTTGGAAGAAAGTCTGCACCACTGCATTTAACTCAATTTTCTATCCAGCAAGATTGCCCCACTCACAGTATAATGGTTTATGATCATATTTACTCAGTGCATGCAAAAAACCTCTTGTTCACTGATGTGGTTGTGTTCAAGAGGAGGTCAGAATCTGCTTCCAAGGCTGATACATGCACAAAATTTTCCATTAATTGCAACACTGCAACTTCCCCAAGACATCATGTTGTGAGAATGTTAAAAAGAAACAACCCCCCCACCAAAAAAAAAAAAAAACCACCAAAGCAAAAAAAGAACAACCCCAAACTCTGAAAAATATAAAACTGAATTTGTCAGCAAAACACTAAACTGTTAGAAATCATTGTGAGAGTTTGGGGATTGCTTGTATTTGTATTATTTTAGCAATTCGGCCTGTAAGTTTAAAAGGAAAAGGGACTTGGCAGACGAGCTCAATAACAGGCTTGGAGAATAAGACCTTGTGGGCTGAGTTTCATGCTAACAGGAAACTGCTCAGTCTGGATTTAATCAAGAGGCCATCTCTTCACTGACACAACCAGGCTACCCAAAGGCAAAGGAGTTTTTATGGGGTTTTGTGCTCTCTGCTCAGAGGAACAATTTATCTACTGCCATTAAAAGATGCTCCTGAAGCTCTTTGCAGTTTTTCACAGTGGCACACGGTGACCACTGTTAGTCATACCAATAAATGCCACCAGCTTGGCATTGTTTTGTGTATCAAAACAACAAAAAAAGGCTCTCCAGCTCTCCAGTGTCTCCTTCAGCACCGTGTCCAGCAGTCTAAAAGAGATGCTGAACCCCACATCTCAGGGCTTCAGCAACATTTCCTTGGTCCTTTACCATAAACAGATATGGCATTTTATAGTCTGATTTACACTTTTTAACAGCTCACTTTGATTTTTCAGGCAACAGATCAGAGCTTTGATAATCTGCAAGTGTAAGTGATGAGCAAGTAGCTTCCTACAAGACTGACAGTCTTTCAGAAGCAAATGTAAAAAGATTGAATGGAGGGATATCCCTGCACATCCTTATTTTTTGCTGTTGTGCATGTACTGATCTAGTGTAATTCCAACATCTTTACTAACCCTTGGCAATGCTGCACCTTCAGAGGGGCCCACTCTCTTTTAAGGTGATCATCTTACAGCTATACAGCACAAAACATTACCTACATACACAGTTCTTGTTGAAACAGGAGAGCTCCACGCAGACTGAAACACATCCAGGCTGAAAAAACTTCCTGCAAACACTACCTGTTAACCTTCAATGGGATTATAAATTAATTATAAACTCCATCATCTCCTAAAATAATGTTACGCCCTAGCAAGAGGGATTAGAGACTCAAGGTAAAAAGGAAAGTTAAAACTCCGACCAGCACAAAAACAGAGACTGCCCAAATAAAGACATACAGAACTGTAGTCATTATTTCAGAAATGTCACTGGAAACAATCATTTTTACCCAGAAAACCACTGCTCTGTAAGTTTTCTCCAGTGCAAATATTATCTGTTGAGATTCTGAAGATGTGAACCATGGAATGAAATCAAGGTAATTGTTTTTTATTAGGCAGACTGGAAAAAAAATACTAAAACTACTGGGGTGAACAATAAATGAGATATCACATCTTCATACTCAGTCATTTGAAACATTACCACTCGACCAAAGACTTGTTTTATTCAGATATTCTGCAGCTATTTTCAAGAACACCTAGCTAACTCTTAAACTCCATTTTTACTGATTTTGACAGATTTTAAATGCTTTTCACTTTCCTTGAAACTTACAGCTTTTCCAGATGGAGAGTTTTCCACTCGGATTTTAGTAACTTACTGGACAGGCACCCCATGCTGGAATAAAAGTGCCTAAAGTACACTTTACCTTTTAAGTTAACTCAAAATAAGGCACTCTAATCAAGAATTTAACTCTTTGTTAACCTTCTGAAAGTAGAAATAAGATACTCTTATTTTTTCATGTTGCTTCCTCACACACAGGTTCACCAACAAATACCCTTAATATCTACACTCATCCTTGGGGGAAGTAAAAAAAAAAAAAAAAAAAAGGAAAAAGAAATCAAATCATGGAATGACTGAGCTTGAAAAATATTAACAACTTATTTGAGATAGTGTTTCCTTCCAACAAAGCCCTTAATGAACTTTATAACTGAGCCTGCTCCCTTTTAAGGGGAAGAAAGCAGGATTGTCCCATAGGTGTATTGACAGATAAAACCCACAGCAGCTGACAATCATGTTGGACTGACTCAAACTCACACCACATGACCACTAAATAAAAAAAAACAAACTGAAAAGTGGTAATTTTGCCCTAACAATTCCACACAGCAGTGACCAGACTAATCTTATCAAACAGTCACAAGAATTTCAAGTGGTTTTGGGGCAGGCCACGGCTGTACACACTCCTCCTGCCACCAGTTCTGCGATCCTGGAAGTATTTAAGAGCCCTGCATCCCACCACTGTCCTCTCTGTCCTTGTCCCCTGCTCTACTGAACTTCCAGCCTAGAAAACAGCTTGTATGAGATAAGACTGACTTTGAAGCAGAATTTCCAGCCTTGGGAAGTGTGGTTCACAGTGCAGGGCCTGCAGTGCAGACCTGCCTTCCCAAGGGCAGCTGCTTTTATCCTGCAGTGCACTTGGAATTAAAATGAAATAAAATTACTCCAGAACTCTCTCCATTTCACTAACTCCCATTTCCCCATTTTGGATACTGATGAAACAAAGAAAAATCAGAATTCTGCATGTTGACTGCACCAAACTCAGAAGCCAAAATAACATCATGAGCTCCTTCCTATGCTCCAACAACAAGGGGTATTCCCGGATTTCCAAAGCTCCACCCTTTTCCTTTCCTTCCTTACCACATAAATAACCATTCTTGGCAGCAACCCAGAGTTTCCAGGACCAATTAATTCCATGATCATCACACAAAAGGCATTCTCATTTTCTCCCCAGAGCTCACAGCCTGGCTGGTATCTGTCTGAAGCGCTGGCAAACAGTAATAAAAGCTGGGGGACAGATTTAGGGGAAAAAAGGAAAAGGAAAAAGAAAAAAGCCTCTTATAGAAATGCTGTTGCTCAGTTAGAACCCTTTCACTCCAGCACATTGCAGCTCCTTGAAGCCACTCTGAGGAAAATAGAAAACATTCCATAGTGCTGAGCTATGCATTCTCACACCTTCTGAAGGGATGCAAATTTAGACTCATTTGGGTATCAGTGAATTATGTGGGACTAGTTCTAAATGAGTCAAAGCAAAAGTAAAGAAGCCTAATTTACACATCACCTCTCCCTGCATGCATCTAAAGGAGTTTGAGCAAGTGCATTAAGAAATTGAATCTTCAAAGAGGTCTAGGTTAAAATGGCATTGTGCAGCTCTTACAAATGGTGGAGCTTATCCAGCCATGGGAACACAGAAATTCCTGCTCTGAATTTACCCACTTAGAAGCATCTGTGCAGGAAAGGAATGTAGCCGTATTATTCAGTGAGAATTCAAGTCCTCCAAGAGGTTCACTGTGCAGCACACAAGTTTTTTAGAGACCAAAAATCCCCCCAACAGCTCCAAATCCCCACCTCTACCTCATATGATTTATGCACTTACCTTCTCCTTGCTTCCTACCTACAGAAAGTTCCTTCTCATCCTGACTCTCACCCCTCTTCCACAAGGCTTTTAACAAAACCAAGACAACCCCTCCAACCCTCTCCCCTTTTCTAAGTGTCCTCAGCGAGTTAACTGAACCTGAAAAATCAGATTACTGAAACCCTTTTCATTTTTGTTTGTTGTGTCTCACAGCTCTACAGTTTACCACAACCCTTAAGCATGCCAGAGCTGTATTATTTTCATTGCATGTCAGTATTACGAAATATTGCTTGTCCTGGTTTTGATTGGACATTGAAGCTTAGCAAGTTCCTAAAACAAAAGCAAGAAGAAGAAACCAGTAAGTCAGGTAATACTCTTAGTCATGTGCATCTTATGCCGTTGGGGGAAGATCAGCCATCAAATGACTAGAAATACTCTTCTAGTCCAGCAAATGAAATGTGTCCCATATTAAGTATCTTCCCAAAGCCCTTTCGTATTAGAGCAAAATCTTTTGTAAAACTCCTCTCTTCAGTGGAGAGGAACACCAAAATATCCCATCACCAAATGGAGCAGTAAATAAATACACAAAATAATAAACAGCTAAGGGAGAAGGGCACCAGGATGAAGGCAAGGAAACAGGTTTTAGTGCCCACTTCGGCAGTAAATTCAGCTCATTTTATAATATATTTTGACTTCTGGAGCCGAAGGAAGTGCTACACAGTGTCTCCATGAGGGAAGAGCTCTACAAAGTCTCTTTGGACTTGCATAAAACAGTCTGTGATTAACTGTCAAAACTAATAAAAGCTTTTACAGGTATGGATTACAGAGGGTCCCTAAGGAGGGCAACAGGCAGCTGGGGCAGCTCCCCTGTGCCCCAGAAACAGTAAATAGTAATTACTGTTTCTGCTAACAGCCCTATCTTAACTCCTCTTCCTCCTTCTCCACACTCTCACTGCTTCCAGTCTGTCCTGGAAATTCATAGGTGCCAAAGCACCCAGGAACCAATTCTAGGAACCATAGGGGAAAAAGGAAGGGGTGCCGAGCAGGGAAAAACGGAGTATAAAAGGTGGCAGACAGCTCGAACATTCCACTGGACTCTAAAACAGCTTTTAATGATTACAGGGATGGGTACAGTGCACCTTCCATCTGAGGAATACTGAGAGGTTCAAGTTCACAGCATAGCAAATTCTGTATTTATATACAATATTTCTAAACTGCCTAGATATTAAAAATTATAACTCTATGCCTACCCTAAGAAACACCAGAGGAAAGCTATTATGGAAATTTTGTTTGTGAAACACTGCTCTGTAAACCATTTGCCATGTTTCTTTCATGAAAAATGCTAAAATATGCTGTCATTTTTTTAATAAACACCAAGTGTGGCAAAGAGAAGGGATGATTGATATTACCACTAACATAGACAGATTTCATATGGTATCATGACTTTTGACTACCAATAGAATATTCGCCCTGTGAAAAGTAACACTATTTTTTCCTCCTTCCAGAAATGCAATCTAAATTAATTGTGAAGCTCATCATCAGCTTCTGCTCAGTCAGTAGAAACAAAGAAGGTCCTGTATGAGACAGCAAGCAACAGTGCTAAACTCAAAATGGATTAAAGGGTGCCACAAGTAATAATTCTGTTGCATAATGGTAGCATGAATGCATATTACATAACCCAAAATGCTTTTATTCATCCTGATTATATTGTTGGCTCCCCTTTCACACTGTAAAGCTTGCTCAAGCAGTACACAGAAATCAAATGTATACGAGTCAGGAAATCAGTGTAAACTGCTACTGCACTCAGTGAAAACACTAAGGGCAGGAGTGATAGATTTTTAACAGTATGAAGAGCTGGAAATTAAAACTGTAGGTATAGGGAAATTAAATGCATCCAGACAGAGAAAACAGCAGGAGACTGATTCGGATTTTAAAATAAACTGAACCGGAAACAAGGCATTTTTGTGGAGCAACAAATATCTAAGAAATGCTGTTATATGTTTCATAATAATTACTGTGAGCAATCTCTAATGGCAAGCTTTTTAAGTATTTTATAAAAGAAAGAGGTTAGCAGCAAGTAACCACTTTCATGACCACAGCATGAATATGTACCTAAATTGAGTTATAAACTTCATTTCCATGGCTGTGCTTTTTACTACCCTTTGTTTCAAAACTAAGAGACCTCTACAGGGTGGGGCTGAGTAGAAAAAGCAGTAATAGTAAGCTAATGTTTCCTAATATTAAGTGTTACCAGCTTATTTACGTGCTGAAAGAGTCCAAAAATATTAAGGCAATTTTTAGTCCAGGCCAAACTGCATTTTTACTGTACTATCTAGACATCCCAGGGAATCTCTTCGGGTTCTTCTCTTGTACACACACCCCTACAGAGACAGGGAGTGACTCTGTGTGACTACACGTGTGTGTGTGTGTATGTACCACACCTGAATGGCAGCATCCTTGACCAAATTCTACAGGTATTTTCTCTATGATAAATTCTGTATGACAAACAAACAGCTAAACACACCGCATGCCTCCACAAATTACTGGATTCTTCTAACCATAGCATCAGCCCTTACCCCTTCTCTTTTGACATAGCAGAAACAGCATGAGCTGGCCCTGAACCCACTGTAGAGATCTGTATTTTGGCTTAAAAATGCTGCACTTGGACTTAAATCCCTAGGCAATGGACACAAATCAAAACACATAATTATGTGGAAGTATTGAGTCAGAATGCAAATAAGTATAGCTTACAAGTAAAGGGGAAAGAAAGAATGAAAAAAAAAAAGATAAAACAGAAATTGTCCACGTTTGCTGTCTGTTCTTTTGATTTTTCTTCTTTTCTGGGGGGTTGTTGTTTAATTACCCATCAGGAGTTAACAGCATACTTCTGCTCTTCTCAGTCCTGTTCTAACTTTATGACCACCTGATGTTTTCCTGAACAAAGCGCCTGTTTTTGCAGGAAGAATGCAAGCCTCGTGCTTTAAGTAAGTGTGCAAGAGTTCATTCACATTTTGTCTGCTACAGGGAGCCAGCAGCCCGGAGCACAGCCAGAATCAATCCCAAGCACTCCAGGGGAGGAATGCAAAGGCCTAAGATCTGCCTTCCAAATGAAACACGTTGGTGTTACTTATTGGACATTTCCAACAGCAGCACAATGGCATCTCCAAACAGAAGACACTGTCCCTGCCCTAAAGGATTTCTACTCTAAAAATACCAAATGCACCACAGGTAGAGACAGTTTACTACAAACCAAACAAACAGAAGTATAAGGATATCTTCATAATAATTTTCTTATTTGCATGGAATATTTCAACCAGGTTCCAAACGCACCTCAGGAGCATTTGGTTAATTCATCTCTTTTGCACTGAACAGAACAGTTAACCATAAGGGAGGACTGACCTGTTTGCATCCCAACACCAACAAAGCTTTGAAATGTTATGAACCTCATTTGACAAGTTGAGAAACACTCCAAACAACTGAAGGACATTCTGCGCTTGATTCAAGTCAAAACAAAAGCTCAATATATTCAGTGTATGAAAGCTTATGTGGGGCATCAACTATATGTAGGAAGGAATAAAACCTGAGATAGCTCTAATGTGAGGGTTTGTTTCTGCTTTAGGATATATAGATACTTACAAGTTTAGATCACTGATTTTTAAGAGTCAGAAAGAGCCACTGAGATCTGGAAATCTGATGAGTCTCCAGTTTGAAGCCCAAGAGCTCTGAACACATCTCAAAGCTTTCAGTCACTCCATATTGTTCAATCATTCTGAGACCTTTCAATACAAAATGCTAATCTGTAATAAAAACATGTTGTTTTACTCGCACAAAGAGCCCATGGAGTGCTCAAAAAGGAAGAAACAGCCACTGACTGGGAGAAAGGTTGAGCCTTGGTAAGGAGAAAGGCAACTGTACCAAGCAGCTGAGGGGGGTGGGAAAGGAGAAGAAAATAACCCCTTAAACTCCTTTCAGACCAAAAAGGTGGGAAGAATATAAGAGAAAAATAGATGAAATAATAGAATGTAATAACAGGATCACTCCACAAAAGCATTTCAAATGCCTACACCTCATTAGTGCCACCCACCATGGCCCAGCAGCAGCATTGGTGGCTGTTGCCCACAGCCATGTGTGGGAGATCCACGCAGGTGGCAGAGAGGAACAAGTCACAGCTCCATCAGGCTGTAACCCAGTAACCTGCAGAGCAAAAGCTTCATGAGTACTGCTACCACGTGAAGCGGCACAAAGCTTCACACTTCAGGTGGAGGCTGCCAAAATCTCCTTTTGATTGACAAAGCTGCTGAAGGGGAGATACAATGGGCAACAGATGGCCGATGCAACTAAATGTAGGTAAATGTAAAAAGCCAGCACAAAACGTCTGTTGAATGTCCCACCCTCAAAGGTCACACACTGGCACACAGATCAGAGAAAAGACCTGAAGGGTTGGAATAGGCAGAACATTAAATCTTTCAGCACAATGCTTGGAAGCGGTAACAAAAAGCAAACAATTCTGCAAAGCATAAATAAAGGGTACCAAAGCAAGTCAAAGGACATTATTCTTCCACTGCATGATGAGACCACATGTAGAGTATCATGCTCTGCTCGAGCTGCCTTATTTTTAAAGTAGCTATTTCAAAGCTGAATGGAGTAAAGCAAAGGGCAACCCACACAACTCCTATATTTGCAGAGCCTAAAACAGCAAGGATGCAAAGTTTTGCTTTACATACACCAAAAAAAAGGATCTGAGCACCCAGAGTTCTCCCCGACCAGGAGGAGGTTGCTGGGCTGCTGGAAAACTAGCCCCCACCAAACTCCTGTAGGGTGTCACAATACGGCCCTGACATCTCCTCACCATTAAAGTTCTTGTGATTCTTTTGGTAAGTGACTGTGTTCAACCTTATTCTGCCTCATTAAATCTTTGCTGCAAACAAATTGTAACCTGAACTTCAGAAACAGCCACACACAATAACTGAGGGGTTTTCCCCCCTCTGACAATGCCCAGATGCTATGGAGGAAGATGAAGGAATAACACCTGTAACATTCAGAACAACCAACCCAGAGGAAAAGACTCTTCTCAGCTGCAGGACATGTTTGTTTTGTAGCTAAATCGCAAAAATTAATGTCTTGTGTTTTCAATCTCATATAGTATTCATGCATTTGTTCTCATTATTTATATAAATGTCCAGTCCTTTCTGTATCCTCTTAGACTCGGCTGGACTCAGCTACTTTTCCAGTGGCATGTCCCTTCAGGTTCATTTCATGCAAAGCAAAATCACTAATTTCTTTCACCCCCTTGCTTTCAAAACCACCAAACAGTCTCCAGAGGTAAAGTGTCCCTTCTCCGCTCGCTGTTTTAAATGTTTTTAGTATATCCTCCTATTCACTGCCAGAACAGAGCCTCAATCCTGTGAGGATTTAATGTTAAACCAGCACATCAACTCTACTTGCAACAAGACACAAATTAAACAGTCCTCACCTTTTCAGCGTCACCAAATCCTTTCCCATCTGTGGACCCCTTTTGCTAGGTCTCTGATCTTTGAGATGAGGAAACAAGCACCAGGAATGAGTGATGTGCTACTGTCATCCCCTTTTCTCAGCTTCACTTCATCCCCCCCTTCCCTGACACAGCTTCATATTCGAGCTTGCTTTCACAACAGCATCATGGTGGGCAAATGCTTCCACAGAACTCTGGACTCTCAGAAGTCCAGGTCTTCTTCCCAGGTGGTTTTAATTAATTCACTTCTGGTCCTAAATTGTTTCCATGTGCTGCTGTGCCTTGTTAAGCAGCTGCTCCTTGCAGCATATATGTCACATGTGGGGAAGATATCCATGTGATAACATTATGAAGCCACTAAGTAAATATTACCAGGCAGCTCTGACAGCTAATCCATCTCCTCCTGACTTTTATTTAATGTTTCCAGCCCTTCAGCAGCCTGAAAAAAAAATAGCCTTTTTAAAGTTGCATCATCCCAGGAAAACTTTTTCCTCCTCTCTTTCCCCCCTCCCCCCCCCAAATAAAGGGGAATCTACCAAACCCAAGGTACAGCACTGCAGCTGAATTTTAATCCCCACCCAAATCATACTTCTGTGCTATGTTACATGACAACACACTTCACACAGTCTGCTGAAAATCTGCGGCCGTGCTTTGGAAGTTATTTGGATGAAAGATGCTTTAAGAATGCAAGACCATTATCATTTCACTTGGATATGTTTTTACTTTCCTTCCAGTCCCTAAATTGTCACCTCTGGGTGACATGGTGCTGCACCGAACCACAGCGCAGCTGGATTCAGGTGTTAGCACGAGTTCAGTTTGGTCCAAGGTAGCAGGATTTCCAGGAACAGTAAAAGGATTTCCATATCCAAACCACAGAATTCCTCACTACAGCTTTAAAACTTGATATTTAAAAAAATCAAAATTAAAAAGAAACCCACATCCTCACACATCTCAATAAAATTCTTATTCCAGAAGGTGTAAATACCTAACATAGACTTTATAGTTGCACCCCATGTGCTAATGTACCACCCATGAAGAACTGCGAGTCACTTCTGGCCACTGAACAGGAAAATAGAGCATTTAGGGGGTGAAACAAGGGCAAAAGTAGTTCTGGAAGACTGCAAGAGCAAACCATGACAACTTCCTGGAGACAACTCCTGGTCAGCTGCTCAACTCTTTAGGAACGAGATCCCAATTCCCTTTAGGAATAATGTTTTACAGTCTCTGATACCATGTTGCTGAGGTGAGAACACTAAGACATCACACACATTTTGCCTCTGCTTTACAAGACACAAGGCTCTGGCTACACAAAGACAAGCAAGAGCAGGATTCAACACCGAGTTGGTATTTATTTACACCTTTCACACAAAATAACCTCATTTTTTCAAGGGGCTAAGTCACCACTTTGTGCTCATTTCTTCACACAGCTGTACCCCCTTACAGTGCTGGCTAAAGGAAGTTATATACTTAGCAAACAGATTCCTAGAGCAGGAGTAAAAGATGGAAGTTCAAAGTGTGCATTTACACATAGATTTTTAATTAGCTTTACTAAGGTTAAATTTAAATCCAAGTGTGACTAACATGCTTGCAATGCTTCAGCCTGTTCCTTAAATGAAAACATCAAAACCTAAACTGTAAAACTAATGGTTTCTCCAGGGCTATTCTCTGTACAGCATCTCAGTCCAGTTCTTATGCTGCTGCTCCCAAGCTTTCCAATGACACATAGCCACATTCCTTGCCAGCTCTTCTTTAACCCAACAAGTGACCTACATCTAGCATTCAGAAAGAAAATACCAGGTTTTTTTGCAGTGAGCTGATTTTTGGGTTATTCCTTTGACTTTCTACTTCTTGACAAAGTAATTCAGTGATGTCAGCAGCAAGACATTTAAGGTGCAGAATTCAGGGAGAACCTCTACCATCCAAGCAGCACAGTTTAAAAAGACACTCATCCTGGCTGTCGGAGGAATTCCCAGGAGAGAGCAATTATAGCAGAGGATGTCATTATATTCCTACATGTCACAGGTAAACTGAAAGTATGCCAAGGGCAAGTTTTTGTCCATAAGCAGGCTGGCTGTGAGCTTTCCAAAATGCACATACACACCAGTGCAACAGCAGAGCAGTCTCCAACAACTTTTGCTCAAGAGGCTCCCTTGGCTTTTGTCATTCCACTTCATCTAAAGATCATTAGCAAGAGATGCCTCTGCGCAGCCCTTAGGAAGGGAGGCTGCCTGTGTCCCTCTCCCTGGTTCCATGTGGCCATGCTGGAGTATCCCTTAACTCTGTTAATAACACCACAAGATTAAAGCACTGCCACCCTGTCACACTTTGACAGCTTGGAATGGGAGGTTTTAAACCCAACTGAGAGCATGACACTGTGCTGCAAAGCCAGTTACCCCTCTAATTATGCACTTTGGATTTGCAACTGGGAAAGTAATGGACAGTAATCTTTCAGGCTTCCATTTTAAAACTCTTAATAGGCTCAGTTTCTATTTTTGAGTGTGTGTTGCACACACAGCCTCTATTACCCAGCTGATGACTGTATCCAAGAGTGCTCCTTAGGATATCCCTGGAGCAGAGATCTGTGCCTGAACCGGGAAGTAAGGAGAAAAATATTCCATGAGGAGTCATTAATAAGGGCTATGATACTATGGTACTATTATGCCCACAACTGAAGGAAGGACAGGAGGAAAGAGCCTACTCCAAACCAAAAGACAAGCTGAATGAGATGCCAAAGCTTTCTTCTGGATAACTGTGTACCTGTCAATAGGTAAAACCATTCAGTTCCCTCTGCATACACCTACTTTGTGGGTCTCCAGCCCTTGACAGCACTTCCCCCATGCAATACCAATGTGAGCACACCCCATCTTTCTTCCTTCTCCAAGACAGTTTCCCAGAGGATCTGGAGTGGACAACAGCACAACTCAGTTTCCATAGGGAGCCTGTCAGCTCCTTGGGAACCGCCTTTCTGCTTCTGCCAAACATACGGCCAGAACTACACCCTGGCCTTGGTCTACGTGGTCAGGACAGGCTGGAGGAACCTGACTGAAGAGTCTGATTTAGCCAAAAGGGACCAACACATGCTCCAAATCAAGAGACAAAACAGCAAGCTGCAGCAAGGACAATGATCAGCCAAGCCCTGGCCTGCTGCTTCCACAGGAAACTACACTCAACCAGAACATCTGGGATCTAAGAGTAAGATAAAAAAGAAATCACAGAGCTGGCTTGGAAGACACGTAGGAGGGCAGGAGCAGGCTCAAAGAAAATTTGAGGTTTGCTTGTTCCTAAAATGTTGATGATTCCAGGCACCATTTAAATCTCAACCCATATTTAGGAGGTCTGTGTTGGAAAGAAATAAATCCAAACTAAAGCTTCTTTTCTGACAGTTCAACTCTCGAGAGGATCGTGTCCTAGGTCCTAACTGGGATACAGCCTAGTTAGACACAAGTTTTTGCAATGTTTTTCTGACTGAACTCTCCAACACAAGCATCCTGCCAGTGTATGTGACTGTAGAAGTGTTTAGAAGCCAAACCTGTGGTCACATGCAGTTTTCAGTGCAAGACAAGCACTCAAAATTTATTTTCAAAACACCACAAAATTCCCAGGAAAAGTAATTATCAAACAATATCAGTGTTAAGAAAACACACAAATATTTAATGATAGACTTGGTACTTTTCAGCTTTTTCCCCTTTCAGCATTTTAAGGTATTGAAAAGCACCTTTCTACAGGAGTTCATTTTTAATTTTGGAAGAACATGTTCTGCTATACAGCCAATGTTATAGTATTAAAGACACCTTGAGACAAGTAATATTTTGAATCCATCTCTACCTGAACAAACTCCAGAGCCAGAAGTTCAGCTGTGGCCGAGAAAGCAGAAAGAAAAAACCAAGTCTCTCAAATCTGCTCTAGACGTGCATACAACAGCTAAAGAAGCCAGGCAGGTTGGCCATGAGGGAGCAGAGTATTCCTATGTTATCTGGATATTTAAGACTCGGAGTCTGCATCATCTATCAGCAAAGCACGAAACTTGATGTGTGAGGATGGGCTCTGAAAGCTCAGCAGTCATTTAAGATGTGGAAATACCGCACAGAGGCTCGGGAGAACTGCTGTTCCTGGCAGCAATTCCTCTGACCTGCCCCACGAAATACTCCAGAGGCAGATTGTAAGTCTCTTCCTCACTCTTCCCGGATACAGGACTCCGATAGGAAAAATATCTGCAGGCTTTAGGGAGCCCCTCCTGTCTCAGAGGCTCATTCCTCACTGCTTCCCTCAGACTCCAAGGGGCTAGACAGCGGCCACCCACCCCCCCTAATTTCTGGAAAGGTGAGATAAAGCAGTACAACGGTGAACACGGAGCTCTACAAAAGTCATTTCACAGCTCTTTAAAACCTCGTTAGCTTTTTTTTTTTAGTAACCCTCTTGTCCATCTGCCCACACCACATCCATGCCTCTGTTCTTCCTACACCACTCTTCCCCACCTCTCTTCAATTCCATCTCTTCGCTTCTCTACCCACTGCTTTTTCCATTTGCTTTCAACTGTTTACTTCTCAGTTTACTGTTTACAATAAATCACTGAGTGCAGTTCACCACTCCAACACCATTCATGCTCTGTCAGCATATTGCTCCTGGCCACAGAAATTCAGGTATTTAGTGGCTGATCTACTTTTACAGCCACTGCTTTGCTGTTCTTATCTCTTTCAAGCTATCGTATGACTCAGCTTGTCTTTGTTTCATTTCACGGGTACCTGGCTGTCAGTTCAAGATTAAAAACCCCCACAGAACTCTAAATTTTTCACCTGTCTCTTCTGTTTTGTTGCCTTTCCTTCATGGACAATAGCACCATCCTGTTGGGACATGCAGGGTGCCAGCTCTCTGTGGGCTGTGTTTACACCCTCAGAGGGAAGTTGGAGCCAATTTTCCAGGTTTTTGCTCTGTCATAGCTTTAAAATACAACACTCTCTTGCTAGCCACATCATTCAAATCCCTTGCTGCACTTTCAAACCTTCTATTCCAGTTACTGATACAGCTTTTTCTCTAGCCTGACATAATGCCACCCAAAATCCTGCTGCAGAAAACATCCTCCTCACCTGCTCTTTGGAGCGTGCCATCCATCTGTACAAATCTCTACTTCTCCATCCTCTTCTCTCATAAAGAAGTCAGGCCATGTACCTCAGCTTCCATGGCTTTTGTGGCTTGT
Organism: Manacus vitellinus; assembly: GCF_001715985.3. Taxonomy (NCBI): domain Eukaryota; kingdom Metazoa; phylum Chordata; class Aves; order Passeriformes; family Pipridae; genus Manacus; species Manacus vitellinus. The sequence goes on along the minus strand of NW_021940744.1, from coordinate 678,920 downwards.
TCCTCTCTCTCAGGACCCTGGAGATCTCTCAAGGTATATCCTGGAGACACCAAAACCCACTTTGTTTTCAAAAAAAAAAGTCTTTTCATGTTTTCTGTGGTTGAACCTATCATGTTTGGGAGGGATTCCCTCTCACTATCTCCAGAAGGTACACTTGACTTCTGAAGCTTTGATACCAATCATCAGCTGAGACAACAAGTGTGTACAGACAAGCCTCTTCAGATATCACATCTGTAAGTTCTTTTTAGCCAAAATAGTGCTTTTGTGTAGCATCTCACAATGCTGAGCTCCTACCAGGGCTATTAATACTCCCTAATACCGTAATGCTTAAAGTCTTAAGCTTCACTAAATATTTAGTATTAAGTATTTGGTGACAAAAGCAGTGGCTATTATTGGCAGCCTTTGATGTCTAATATTAAATTTAAAGCTAAGAAATTTGGTGATTATCCAAAAGCTTCACACTTCTGAAAGTTATAGAACTGCTGATGCCTGCCTAAGTCACAGCCTGTTTTTCTTTTATTAACTGTAGAAGTTTGAAACACAAGACAGACATTTCTGTATTTAAATAGGCAAGTGTTTACGGTGCTTAAACTGGAATTTTATGATTGGCCTTTAAACAGACCATTCTCTCATCACAGGGCCAACCACTCAGTGACCCTGGATGGGTTCTCAGGATGCAGAACTTTAAGAAAGGTTTATTAGACTTGACCTACATCAACAAACCAAAAGCTCAGTGCCTCAGAGAATGTCAGACTGCTAAAGTAGTCCTTTACAGGTCACAAACTGACTTTGCAAAGTAATTTTTGAAAAAGTAAATCCAGGCATGCATATAATCAATAAGAGAGTTACTATGTTTGCGACTCAATACTTGCTGATATACAAACGGTTGTTCCCACTCTTCAGCTGACCTTGAGTCTTCAACCTAAGCCTGACTTAGAGCACCATCAAAAAAATTAAGTCCAACACTGATAAATCCAATGTCTTGTTAATTTAGTGCTATGAGTTTCAAAGCATGGGACAAAAAAACCATCATAAACCCCTATAAGCTCCAGATTAAAAAAAAAAAAATGTCACCTGATGATGATTTTAAAAGAGACTTTTCAAGGCCAGACTGCTGGGGGCAGGGATGACTATTCATAAATAATGCTCTGGGTTAGAGGCTATTTATTGATTTTAGGACCACAAAAAAGCCATTAATAAAACAAGATCACAAAAAGGGCTTAAAATATTTTATGTTCTGAAGAGCTTAAGGGAAACAAACAGCCCATATGTTTCAAAATACGTTCAGATAATATGCAAGAGATTTTTTTTTGGGGTTGTTTTTTTTGTTTGTTTGTTTCTGAAAGAGGCCGGCCTGGAAGCTGAAGTCACCGATTTATGCCCAGAACAGGTGTGGATTTCTGACACACTGCCTCCTTCCCCACAAACAGGGCTTGATTTTGACCTCAGAAAACTAACACTAGCCACAGAAAGCTAAGAGTCACTGCTCTGACCTTGCAGTCCCTTGTACTCCTGGTAAGATGGGCACCATCAGCTGTGGTGATGACCTCAGGAACACACATGCTCCCTTCCTTTGAGAACACGACCTGGCAAACTCCTACATAAAAGAAACAACACAGCCCAAACAGGACAAAATTCTACTTTTCTAAACTATGTTTATGGGCCACAGACACATGCAAAATGAGCTCCACCTCTTACACAAAACCACCATCTGGGAAAGTTACAGGAGCTCAAATATACTTTGTAATATTTTTCCTGGTAAAAACAGGAGGCAGAGATGGGAAATCTGCCACTCAAAGGAAGCAGATTTGAAATTATCTGTTCTGATTAGAACCCTGTGTACTTCTTGGAAACAAGGGAAGGGATGATTCTAAGCACTATCTGTATGCAGGACAGAATTTGCTTATTTTTCTTGACTGTGGTTTCAGCACTGCTGTATTGCTTCATGTCACAAAAAAATGACTGGACATAAATCTCAGGGCAGTTTTAAAAGCCTTTAAAATACATATCTTAATACTACATCAAACCAACTTCTTATATTATTTCCTTTGATCCCAAAGAAAATATATAAACATAACAAAATACTACGAAAGTTATAGGTACCTCTTGAAGATTTGGCTCAAACTGCCACAGCTGCACTGATTCCAGTGAAGTGAGGATATTTCATATCAACTGGGGACTTGGTCTGAGAAAGGTGAAGGCACTCACCAGCATGTCAAATCAAGTGCATGTGCATTTAAGCTCATTTTACCTACCACAGAAAGCCTTTATGCTTTGAAGACATCTTTGAAAAATAAGACAGAGCTGTAATTCGTGCAGAAATGCAATTAATTTCTCATCTGGCTGAGAAAGCAATAGAAAAATAAGACCCAAGCTATATTTCCTTAAGTTCTGAGGAAGTTCAGCTGAGTTTTGAGAGCTTCATCAGTCAAAATGCCATGACTATTTCTTTGGCAGACCTGAGATGGGTTCCCAACAGCAGAAATGAGCCACAGTCCAGTCTGAAATAAATGTTCAGCTTCTCATGCCATAAGCTAAGATCCTTATTTCCGCACCAAGAATCACCTGATCCATGGCCACAACTGGCCAAGTTGTTTTTACAGGTCAAGAAAAGAGGAAGAGTCAACACAAGGAGAGTGTTATTTCAGATGACCCAAGCAGAATATTTCAGTGTTTTGGTTTGACTTTTTTTTTTTTTTTAATGAGAGCAGTCAGTGCTAGAAGTTAATATTGTAACAATTCATGTGGAATTCAGCTCCCTGGAGAAGGCTCCAAAGTCCATGAGCAGCCTTCCCAAATGCCACTGCGCCAGCTTCACTTACCCCCAGCCACCTTGCTCCTTTGTTGGCAGCCTGCTGAATCTGCACTTTTTTAAGGGTGACATTGTAGACGGCTCCCTCTTCTACCTCTTCACCCCCATCCTGAAATGTGGTCTGCCAGGAAAAGGAGAAAGAAACATAAAACAACAAAAAAAAAAAAAGATAAAAAGAAACATTTTTCCCCTTCTGCAGACCTCAATCTATACCAGGTGCTCTGCTGCTTCTCCCAGAGCCGAGAAGATGGGCAGCACAAAGTAAACACAACAATCAAAGCAATACAGAATACCTTTAGGTTGAGGGAACACTGGAGATATTCTTGGCAAGCTGTCCTTTCCTGTGGTATCAAGATACCCGATTTTCCATTTAACTGTTTTTCCTAGACTAGCACATATTTTAAATAGTTGCATAGAGTCTTTTCTAAGTAAAGAGTTTGGTTTTGATTAGCAGTCTTCTCTCCCCTCTCCCCCCCCCCTCCTTTTCTGCAGCAATTAATCTCTTTGGCTTTCTAGTTAAGGACGAGTCGCACTTTTAAAACTGCTGAATTACTTCGGCGGCCAGCCTTGAAACTTTGAAGCTAACAAGCACTTAAAACAGAGCAACATTTTAATTGTCTTGACAAGGAGGGATCTGAAGCGCTTTGTGGTTTGCTTTTCCAAAACCTATTATTGCAAGAACAACAAGGAAAAAAAACCAAACAAGGGTGGCAGAGAGCAGGGTTTAAAACTCGCAAATA